>NW_015505978.1:266804-310811 GCF_001515645.1 Sinocyclocheilus grahami | reverse complement strand
GTATTGCCTGGTTCAGCAGGAGGTGGGGGGGGGGGGGGGGGGGGGGGGGGCATACACCCGTACAATACAAGGCCACGGAGGATCTACCACAGCCTCCCGAGTCCCCCGCTCCGCCGCAGCCTCCCGAGGTCCGCCGCGGCCTCACGAGGCCCCCCGATCCACCGCGGGCCCCCGAGGCCCCCGATCCGCCATGGCCCCCCGAGTATCCGGCTCCGCCATGGCCTCCCGAGGTCCCTGCTCCGCCATGGCCTCCCGAGGTCCCTGCTCCGCCATGGCCTCACGTGTCCTCTGCTCCGCCATGGTTCCCGGATCCACCCTGGAGGCTCTCTGTGGCTCCGCCCGATTCCAGTCCTGCACCAGCCTCCAGGGCGCCCACCCCCCCTCCCCGAGGATACGGTTATGGCGCGGGTCGTGCCTTCTGGGAGGGGGGCGATCTGTCACACCCCTGTGGACTGTCGATTATGGTTTCTCCCTGTGTCCTTATTTGGTTGTTCCTGTTCCCATTATTAGTTAATCACCTCATTGTGTTCACCTGTCTGTCCCTCATTATCTGCCCTATAAGTTCCCGTCTCTTGTATCCTAGTGTTGTCAGTTATTGTGAATGTTACCCTGAGTGTGTGTGTGTCTGTCTCGGCCTTGTTGCTACATTAAATATCCTTCTTTTGAATCCTTGTCATCCTGCCTGCCTCCACACACCTGGACCGTGACACTTTTATTTATTCATGTATTTATTTTATTGGTGGAAACATGCTTCCGTAGTCCTGATATCATAATGAAGAATAAAGAAGCCTAATTAAAAGGATGTTATTTCATAGAAAAAATATCAAATTAATCGAATAATACTTTAACTTTTGTCAGTCAAATTATGTAGTGCAACCAAGACGCCGGAGGAAAACCAAAACAGGAAATTAAATTAAAAAGACCCCTGCAGACTCTCATGACCATATTTGAAGGTTAATAATACTCGTATACAATGATAATTTGACCTTTGACAAGACAAGGAGGGTTCAGTTTGGAAGTTCAAGGTGTAAGAATAATGTAACATTTTGTTAAACATTTTTCAAAACCATATGAAAACAACACAAAGAACAACATTTGTGAACTAAATACAATTTTAACTTAAACTTCAATCAGTATAGTCTTAAATGCTCTAGTAGTTTAGCGTATGAGGAATATGATAACTATAGTTATATTTAATGCATCATAATCAAATTGAAGACAGTGAGGACAAATAAAAACAGTTGGAGTTACTTTGAAATTATGAATCCCATTTTTTAAGATTCAGAACACATTCAGTGGCCTGCTGCCTGTGTGACACATCAGATCATTAAACACATTTTGGCTGTTGCTGTCATTAAGAGGTTTTTGGGTCTTGAGCATGTCCATGGTTGCCCAAACATGTCTGTAAATGTGGATAAATAAGAAGACTTGTTGGAGGAAGCACCTGCTCCTTTACAGGGGGCTATTTCCACCCCCAACACTGGGATATACAGACATCTATTCCGGAGGATAATGCGTGGGGGTTTTCCCTGTTTTTCCCTGTTTACCTTTGAGTGTTATGCCTGCAGCCAGCTGCAAAGACCCGCTTAGTGCGACTCCACACTCTCATGCTTCCAGATGTTCCAGGAAAAACAAGTGTGCCAGCCTGTCGCTCAGGAGAAGAGTCATTTGAAGCTGTGTGCCAAGACTTCCTGCCTCACACACTACACAGGTGGATGTCAGTTACAAGTGTAACAGAGCACACTTGTCTTTTACAGTATTTTACTGAACCCCAAGCATGCAGAGCATTCAGACCAATTATTCACAAAAATAATTTAAAATCAAAACCAGTTTATGTATTATAGTGATTTTACTATGCTGATTGTTTAATTGTTATCCTAATGTTGCTACAGACTGTATTTGAAATTTATACTCAGTACAACATACATCTTGAAGTATATTTGCTGTTAATTACAGGTATATCAGCAGTAATTATTGGGAACACAAACAGGACACAAATAGCATGAGAATGAGCCAATCATTGATCATTGTATCAATCCTGGCATGTCTTTTTACTGTAGGATATGCCTCCAGTGCCAAGGACATGTCTTTTCAGACCACCAACTCCTGACAAAAAATGATTCCACAGAGGAAGTACCATGTATAAAGCAGTCCTGGAAGCCAGGGCTAAACAACAGGCCCTTGAGAGCATTGTTCAGTTTGCTGTTATTGTAGCCGATGTGTCCATGGTCTCATTTAATAAAGGACGAATAAATGAGTGAGTCCCTGTCCGGCTTGATGTGTGAGAGGGGCAGAGGAGTTTTCCCACACGGTGAGAGGAAGAGAGAAAATGTTCTCACAGTAGGTTGCTTTCCCCACCCCCCCTTCCACCCCTACAAGGCTGTGAATAGGGGCTTCTCTCTCTCGACCTCAGGTGCTGCTTGATTGGCACAGTTAGGACTGGGTGCATGCAAACATTATGTGAGAGCAGATTCTTTCATCTCTCATATTCTCTACTATAGGCCTACAGTATCTGTTGTTCTATGCGCTAGAGTTCAGAGTCTAGACACATGCACTAGTTTTTTTTTGTTGTTGTTGTTTTTTTTTTAGCTAAGACTTGTACATGTGCTTGTATGGAAATTGACAAAAACAAACCTACACTTTTTAAAATAACGGTTCCAAAAGAACCTTTCGGTGAACCATGTTTTTCTTAGTGTGAAGAATATTTTCTGAAGCCTCTTGAACCTTCATTTTTAAGAGTGCAAGTTTATTTTCAAAGTCAAAGTACCTTAAAGTCTTGGCAAAATAAATAAATAAATAATAATAATAAAAAATACAATGTTATCCAATGTTAACACACAATGAATTAAATAAAATTAAATACAATTTTAATTTTATTTAATTTTATTAGCAAACAAATTTTGTAATTAAATAAAATTGTAACATAATAATAATTAAAATATATTTATATTTATTATTATTATTATTATTATTATATAAATATTAATAAAAAGCAAATAGTTAGTATAGTTATCATTGGTAATCAATAGTAGTAATAGTGATCATGATGTATAAAAGTTATGTATAAAAATTACCAATTATATAATTGACTCTTGTCAGATTGTATGTCTGTGTTATATTATGTTTACTTGTTTATCTAAACATTTATGATAAAAATACACCAGAATTATATATTAAATTAAATTAAATATATGCATTTAGCAGACGCTTTTATCCAAAGCGACTTACAGTGCATTCAGGCTATACATTTTTTTATCAGTATGTGTGTTCCCTGTCACACAAGAGCGTTTTCACAAGCATTACCACTGATTATCACTGTTAGAGAAAACACACATTTGTCTAATTGAACTTGAGATTGGACTTGTGATGCCTGTGAAAACGCTTTTGTGTGACAACTATAGTCTCAGAATGTGCCTTGACTTTTCTAGTACAAAACCTTTCGCCACTATAAAGAACCTTTTTGTGCAGTGGAAAGGATCCAGGGATGCATGGATCCAGTGTCTTCACAGAACCACAGATGGCAAAAAATAAATTTTTTATAAATAATAAATAACCCTAAGAGATATTCAGTGTTAAGTGTGACAACTAGTCCCTGTTTGGCATATGTGCACACACACCAAACACAATAAGATGGTGCAGGAGAAATTTTTGCAGGGTTAGCATATTGTCACGAATATGGGCAGGGCACGGAGGTTCACTCGAGCCACAATCTCTCTCTCTCTCTCTGCTACTTCGTTTCCACTATTATTCAGGTTATACCGCTGGACAGGATGCAGCATCTGGGGACCTGGGTTCTGGGGACGCAGTATCCTCAATCTCTGGGAAAAACAGAGTGGGAAAAAGATGAATGTGTTACGCAGGACAACCTCAACAAACTCCCATCACACACATGCACTGCATGTCAGAGGGGCCCCTTTCACTCCACATCACACACACAGGTGGTCCGCAAAAAACAGTCTGACAGTGACGTTGTTACTCTCCATTTATGCACAATCAAAAAGTGATTCTGACAGGAACTGACAGGAAACGACTTTGAAGTGATTTAAAGTTAACTGTACTTCCTTGATATAATTGTTTATGTAGTTCTCATAATAATATAATGAATGTCTTCCTGATTATGTGGGAAAACAGAGTTTGCTTAGGATAAAATGGTTAATCAAAAAGCTATTGTTTGATGTTTTTGATAGTTAATTTCCTTTGTTTCTCAGAATTCTTCAAATGATCAAGTGGAATGATGTCATCTTCAGTCTCATGTACGCATTGTCATATAACATATAAGAATTTCACACCAAGTGACATATTGTATGAAAACATATCTTTGACATAAACTACAAATTCTTTAAAAATCAGGTTACTAGCAGAATATAAACCACCACAACAATCATAATTAAGATAAAATGTATAGTAAAATGAAAAAGATCTTAGGATGATTAAAGAAAAAGAAAGCAATACATGCTATAAACCCTCAACTTTCTGCTTATTTATTTATAAAAGCACATTTAGTTTGCGTTTTGATTCTCAAGTAGATTCGAATAGCAATTTATTGTTAAGATAATGCTTGTATTCAGCTAACATGTCTTAATGAAAATAATTTAAACAATTTTAAAATAGCAAAATTAAAATTGGGTTAATTAAAAATATTTGTACATTCACTGGAGTCTCCTGGGAGCACTCATTCAAAAAGTGTAATAGCGGTTAACTGCACGAGGACATTCATAGGCCCTACTGTATGTGTCATATGTGCGTAAGTAAAAAAAAAAAAAGCTTTGCTGCTCTCTAGTGGACGTTTTATATTTGGCACAGTTTTGCACGTGTCAGTAAACGTATTCATGAATCCGCTTTTCGGTGGAGGTGCTGTGAAGTTGAACGATTCACAATCAGCCCCAGACACAATCAGTCAGACACAGGACAGAGAATGCTGTTTTTACACCGCAGAGGCAGGAGCTGCATATAGGCTACCGTGAAATGCATTTACAGAAGGATTACAGTTGCAGAAATGAATTGATGAAATATATCAATATATTAATACACAACATGTATATTACTCAATATGACATATTTTACACTTTGAATGTTAAAACATTGACTTGCCCACTTTATCAACAGGCTTGGCAGTACAGTACATGTTCCCATTCACCATAGGGTAAAAAAAAAAACCTTCAATAAGGAGTTCTAAGCAAGTTTTCGAAGTGTGAGGTGGAGGCATTTTAAGGGGCCGCTGGAGACTACATTTAGTTCTCAAATCTCGTTTACTTTTACACGTTTAAATCTTCGGTGTTGAGAGTGGAAACAAACAGTCTCGCCAGATTTCATGCGTTTTCCCCCACGCAAATCAGTGGAATACTTAGGTGTAAATTTGATTGAATTTTATGACAGACATATTCATTTAAATGCTATTGTATTCTGTATATGTTTTTGTTTCGTTCATTATTCAACAATTCTTTCATAATATAGACAGTAAGATTAGGGGAAATGAAGAAGTTCTTTTTATTTCTCAAAAGATCTCAAATATATGGCTACTTTATACAAAATATGATTTCTTAATTAAAACCTTGCTGTTTTATTTTATGGTAAATATTATTGCTAATAATCTATACAGACATAATATACCAGATGAGAAGAAAACATTATATTGTACACAATATAAAGTATTTTATTACACTTCAGAATAACTTTTATAGTAACTGTGTTAAGGTACATGAGATCCCAGAGGGGAGATTTTGGTACTTCTGAAGCAAAAAGACCTGAGCTACTTTAGCCTGTTCCAGATGTCGAACTCCCAAGTCAGTATCAAGGCTGGCTACATACTGCTTCATTGTTATTTTTCATACATTTTACAGAGAAGCAGCCAGAGACTCACTGTGCCTTCAAAAAAATCCAACTGAGGTGTGTAGACCAAAAAAGGTTACCCAAAGTAACTCACACTTGTTTGAGTGTGCAGCCTTTTTTCTTTCAAGCTCTTCATACATTTTACACACATCGTTATTTTTCATACAGTTATCTAATTTCCACCATGACATTTACTGTACTCCAAAACTTAGTAAGTTGTTCCAAAAGTCATCTTAATTATGCCACCTCCTAAATATAAATCATGAATCATTTAAGTCAGTTTGGTATTTGGTATTAAGGGAAGGGACATTCTCCTTCTAGAATGAATTTGATTGGTCAAAAATCTGTGTGGTACAGAATGAGTAAGAATCTGCTAAAAGTAAATTTTTTCAACGTTCAGGAACATGTTAACATATAGATGTGCTAAAATCCGCACAACACGTTTTTTGATTTTATTGGGTCTTTAAGGCCTAACAGGACTGGGACTACAAAAACACTCATGGTCTGTAGTATAACACATACAATCTTAACTTTGAATTAAATTACAACTGCAGAGTAAATGAACGTGCAAACGGTAGAGATCAGATTAACCAAAGTTTAACTGATGAAAACCACAGTGCCTATAAAGGGAAACATCTCTCTCTGGGCTAATCAACAACATCCTGTGAAAAAAGCTGCTGCAAGCTAAATCTCATGTAGCTTTTGAGCACAATCTTTGTTTTATCCAGCTGTATTCAGTGCAACTTATAACATCCAAGTGAAAGATAGAACACCAACATGTCAGAAAAGAATAAATATAAAAACAGATTTGGAAAAAGGATCACCCCACTTGTTTCAGTATTTTGTTGAACCACCTTTTGTTTTAATTACAACCTTTAGTCTGTTGGGATTTGTCTCAGTCTCTACTAACTTTGCACTTCTAGACTTTACAATATTTACCCATTCTTCTTTGCAGAACTGCTCAAGTTCAGTTAAATTTGATGGTGAGTGTTTGTGGACTGCAGTCTTCCAGTCATTGCACAGATTTTCAGTGGGGTTTCAGTCTGGGCTCTGATTAGGCCATGCAAGGACATTCACCTTTTTCTCCTTCAACCACTGTGTGCTCAGTTTTGCTGTGTGCTTTGGGTCACTCTCATGTTGGAAGGCGAACCTTCTTCCCATCAACAACTTTCTGGCAGAGGGCAGCAGATTTTCCTCAAGAATTTGATGGTATTTTGCCCCATCCATTTTTCCTTCTATCCTGACAATTGCTCTAGTCTCTGCTGCAGAGAAACACCCCCATAACAGGATATTACCACCTCCATTTTTTTACTGTAGGATTGCTGTTATTTGGATGGAGAGCTGTATTGGATTTCCGCCAGACATGTAATTTGGTGTTGAGGCCAAATAATGTAATTTTAGTCTCACCTGCCTCAGAATCTTCAAGGTGCGTTTTGGCAAAGCTCAGTTGTGACTGCATGTGGCCTTTCTTGAGGACTGGCTTTTTTCTTGCAACCCTCCACATTTGTGGAGAATTTGTGATATTGTTGTCACATGCACACAATGACCACTCTTTGTCAGGTATTTTGCCCCATCCATTTTTCCTTCTATCCTGACAATTGCTCTAGTCTCTGCTGCAGAGAAACACCCCCATAACAGGATATTACCACCTCCATTTTTTTACTGTAGGATTGCTGTTATTTGGATGGAGAGCTGTATTGGATTTCCGCCAGACATGTAATTTGGTGTTGAGGCCAAATAATGTAATTTTAGTCTCACCTGCCTCAGAATCTTCAAGGTGCGTTTTGGCAAAGCTCAGTTGTGACTGCATGTGGCCTTTCTTGAGGACTGGCTTTTTTCTTGCAACCCTCCACATTTGTGGAGAATTTGTGATATTGTTGTCACATGCACACAATGACCACTCTTTGTCATAAATTCCTGCAGCTGCTTCAGAGTTGCTGAAGGCCTCTTGGTCGCTTCTCTGACCAGTTTCCTCCTGACTCTTTCATCCAGTTTAGAGCGACGTCCTGATCCATGGAGAGTCTATGTTGTACCAAATACCTTCCACTTCTTAATAATAGACTTCACTGTGCTTTTAGGCATTGATAAAGCCTTTGAAATCTTTTTTTTTCTGTATCCATCTCTTGTGCCTCTCTACAACTTTCCCCCGGAGATCTTCTGACAGTGCCTTGCCACCCATAGTTGATTGTTTGTTTCAGTTGCACTACCAAGGACTGACATGCTCCAGGAAAGCTCTTTTCATGCTGAGCTAATCAAAATGACCACAGCTGATCACAGTTGAAAGTCAAATGGTTTGTGTGCCATTGAGAAGGTGATAAGTTAAACCTGATTGACCTTACAAGTCATTTTTAGGAAGGGTTTTTTCCAACTCAGTGATTCTATATTTTTTCTTCTGACATGTTGGTGTTATATCTTTCACCTCACTTTCTTCATTTCAGATTGCAAAGCATCAAAATGTGATTCTTTTCTATACCCACTGTATATTTCTTTGAGAGATGCCTGCAAAACAACACAACTTCCCAAATTCATTTAAATGATGTTCGAAGAAAGTTTTGTTCTTGAAGCCCATTTAAATATCTGGAATTGTTATTTCTGTATTTCTAAGAAATTCTCTGGCTATGTTGTTGCCAGACAGCATGGAGTAAAATAGCATTCATAGCAGTGAAACGGTAACTAAGAATGAGGATGTTAAAATAGGTTGTTGTCTACAGTTTTAAAGTCTGACAGCACATGCTCATCATATGCGTGCTTTACTCTAAGGCATTTGCACAGTTTGTGAATTATGCACTGACAGAGGAAAAAGAGGGAGGGGTAAGCTAAATAAACACAACTACTGATCTCTGTTTATCTCTTTCAGCTAATGTGGTCCCTCAGGACATATGCCAGGCCTTAGATGCAGATTGAGTGTGTGTCTGCGGTAGATGGGCTACCTGTATGTCTTCCTATATATGTGTGAGAGAAAAAATACTCTTGATTTAGGTCAGAAATCAAGAACCTGAAATTGGATTATTAAATATATTTAAGTATGCTGAGGACACACGCAATGTAAGTACAAACACATATATTTTACTTTGAATTGATATTTTGCCTTTACAGAACAGTAGACTTTGCTCTAACATATAGTGATACATTTTGGTAACTTTTTTTAACTATCTTTAAAACTGTTTTCATATTTTGACATTAAAGTAGTATGTTTAATTAGATACTTCATGTATGATTATGCTTATATTCAGTGACTAAGTCTAAATGGAAATAATTATAAAAAAAAAGACCACAAATCATCATCATAGTTGAAAACTGTTTATAATTTTCTTTAATTTAGTTTAACATGCTAAGCTGTTAAAAATACATCTAAACATCTTCTTTTATCTTTTGCACTAGTTAATATTTTCATCCAATGGAATCTGTTTTCATAACATAAGGGTAAGCAGTCACTGTTGATTAAATATTTCATTATTTGATTTTTATTTTTATTTATGTGATAAGACTGCATTTGTCAGTGACTGTCTATTTATACTAATGGATACATTACTGATTATATTTTTTAAAGACTAAAGTGCAAACCACCAAACTGTGGTGAAATCATTATCATGTTTGGCTCGTGTGGGTGAGCTTGAAAATGTTTTCTTATTTTCTTCAGCACCCAGTATGATGCCTTTCTGGACCTTTCTGGTTTTCTTCTGGACTATTACTGAACTCCGAGTAGAGAACTGGGGAGACTGACAGCACTGCATATAGGTGTGATTACAAGGAACAAATAGATTTGATTTTATAAAATATAAGTATAAATGAACACTGATTAAGAAGATGATTCAATTTCATTTTTAAGGATGGGTTGTGCTTGTAGTGACCAGAAACATTGCAAAGACTCTAAAGGGCATGACTATTACAATTCATCAAACTCTAACAAATCTCATGTAAGTATTGCCCTTTTTTATGACTAACTGAATTTTACTTAAAAAATGTTTTTAATTAGTTTCACTTTTACTGAGCTTCAGTGACTTACTGACAAACAAGACCATTTTCAGTTTAACTGTGTTGTATTTGTTAAATATTACTACAGTTTATATTACTACAAATGTATAAATTTCTATTACATGTTATCATTAAAAAACATTAATGAATAAGTAAATTTATTATTTTATTTACAGTTGTCAAGAGATCACAGGAAGCAAAACAACAATCAAGGTAACGCATTTTAGTTTTTGGCATGTCGTGGAGTTCAGGGAAGCGTTTTTCTTTCTAAAATCATTTTGATACATTATATTATTAATGCTGCTGGGTGCAGATCTTGTGTTCTTACAAAAATAAGAAAATAAAGGGCCAGAAACTGTTATGTGACTGTTCACATGTTATGCAACAGAATAAAATGTTACAGATGGAACATGTGTTTATTTGAATTGCACATTTGAACATATTTAACTTTCTTTTCAGATGAAGACATTGTTATTGCTCAATATGACTTCCAGCCTGCTAGTGACAGTGATCTTCAGTTCAAAAAAGGCGACAGACTCAAGATTATTAAAGAGTGAGTAAACAATACCAATACTTTTTTGGTAATATGAGTATAAAATTAAAATACAGCAAATGCGTCCAGCATGTTATACTAAAAGAAGATCTCCACTTGTAAAGGTTTACAATTAATCAAAAGACTTAGTTGGTAAGAACTTTGTTAGCTTAATAAAGTGTGAATGGCATAGTAGGCAAAGTTTTGGGCTAGCAACCAAAATGACCGTCCAGTAAAAATATCAGACTGTTTTGCTCATTCCAGGTGGATCGTCTTTATATTGAGTATGGTTTAGATTTGCTAAATGTATAATAAAAAATAATATATATTTTTTAAAAAGCACACACAAATAATGCAATAAAAAAGATTAAACAGCCAAATGATTACAATAACTAACTTGTCCCATGTTTTTCTCAGGACTGGTGAATGGTGGTTAGCGAAGTCCTTGATCACTGGTTATGAGGGCTATATTCCATCTACGCATGTGGCAAGAGTACACACACTGGAGGTGGAGAGGTACAATAGCAACAAATATTACCGAAATAGGGATATGTTTCAGCAATAGCGCATGGGAAAGAGTGTTGTCCATTGTTCTGAACAACAGCACTGCTGTATTTCGGCCGTAGGCACAAAATGTTCCACTGCTGTTATATGCAATAACATCAACATTTTTGGAATGTCACTCAGAACTAACTGTTCTAATCTGCAAACTTAATCTGTGAAGAAGAATGATATTATAAAGGCTCTGTTTTGTGTTCCAGATGGCTTTTCAAGAACATGAGTCGCAGAGACACAGAGCGTCTTCTGCTGGCACCAGGAAACAAACCTGGCTCATTTCTTGTGAGAGAAAGTGAAACAACCAAAGGTCAGATTCCAATAAATCTCATTCCCTTTGTTTTCACGTGATCACTGAACGCAATTACATCAGCACTTCTTAGGGCCCATAAGCACAAAAGTGCACAATATTTCAAACAGATCCATTGCTAAAATACTGTGCATCACTATCTTTTCTAGCCACAATGTAGTGCAGCAAGAATTCTATACAGCATTAGTTCCGTTTCTACCATAAAATTAAAGAAATACTAAAGAAATTACTTCAAGTAGTCAGTATAATATACTATCACGGTATTTTCAGATGTCAAGGTTCTTGTTTTACCTCAGACCACTCAAACTAAATTAATATTTAAAGGAGCACTGGCTCCACAGCCTCCAAATTTTGTTACTTGTATTTAATTTTGATCAAATCTTTCGCTGATAAAGTGTGCATATTTGAATTTTTCAAAGGTTACAGAGACTCATCTGCTGCTCTTTTTCAAGTTCACATCATGCAGAGAGATGAAAGAGCAAATAAATGTCAACCTATGTACATATATATATATATATATATATATTTATATATATATATATATATATAAATAAATTAATTAAGAAATATAAACTTAATTTAAAGGGAAAATAAGTTTATTTTTATTACCACATTAGCAGACTTTTTTCTTGTTTTAAGAGCAAAGTCACTTAATTTTGATACATTTTTCAGAAAATTATAGTTGTTATATTGTGTCATTTTGCTTCTGAAGTTATTGTATCTTGATGAAGATTTAGATATTTGTACCGAAAAATACATGTGTTTTGCAAGCACTGTAAAATCAGTAAATACATTAAAATGAATAAAGTTAAAATAAATAAAGTTATTACAGTTTTTAAGGTGCTGTAAGCAATGTCAGTCATTTTACTTTCTTAAACTCTCCAAAGACAAGCAAACTTGATGTGAGAAATCCTGAACATGCGAAATTATTCAAAGATTCAGAGATTTCTCTTAAAGGCATGGAATGTTTCCCTGATTATTTTCATCTTTTTTCAGAGCCTAGGGCGACAGGTCTTAGTTCTCGCTACACTTAATGCAGTGATACCTGTCAGATCGCAGGGACATTAAATGTGCGCTATTTCAAAAACTTTGGCTGGTTGTGATTCTGTTCTTCCTGAAAATAACACACTGATCAGCCATGTTATTTAACTGCTGTTTCTGATCCTCTGCAGGTGCTTTCTCTCTGTCTATAAGAGACTCCACCCCAGAGGAATATGATGTAGTCAAGCATTATAAGATCCGAGCCCTTGATAATGGTGGTTACTACATCTCTTCCTCCACAACCTTTCCTTCTCTTCAAGAACTAGTAAAGTATTACTCCAGTAAGTATTGGAGCAAAGACTGTTGCTGTACCAACCCTGTCCGTTTCTTACACTGAGTTTCTTGAGAACTTGACAAACAGTTGCTTTAACCACCAGATAAATAGGTCAGCTTCAGTCTCAGTTCGTATTCTGCACCCTTGTCCCATTTTGGTTTGTTGTGTCTTTTAATAGAACTGTTTACAAGTAACAAAAACCTTTTTCTACATTTTGGTTTGGGCACATCTTGTGCTTTTTTTCCAGACAGAATCAAAACCAGTAAACATGGTTTCATTTCAGTCAGCTTGGTAGATGCTAGTCTTGTTTAATTGAATATTTCTCCCGAGTTTCTTACTTCCCCCTGAACATTCTTGCTCTTTTCCCAAACTACTTTATTGTACGTATAGGGACAGCAGATGGTTTGTGCCAGAGGCTAGGAAGTCCCTGTAAAACTACTGCTCCTCAGAGACCCTGGGCTCAAGATGAGTGGGAGATTCCCAGAGAGACTCTGAAGATGGTGAAAAAACTTGGTGCAGGCCAGTTTGGAGAAGTATGGATGGGTAAGAAGCGGAAGAAAGTTTAGTTGCGCAATGTTGCCCTTGGGTAACAAATCTTTATTCTTTCTTTGCAAGCACATAATTCATATGCAGTGAATATAAAATGATGAGGGGATGACTCTGAATCTAACAATACAAATTCCCTTTTTGGTCACACTAAACCCAGTTGGTCATTTTAAAATATTTTTCTGGCATGGTACAACGTTTGGAGGACTCCTTTTACTTTTTATATACTTCAAGAACACTCTTTAATAAACTATTTTATAGTTTTATAGTCTAGAAACAATATGATTCAAGTTTATTAGAGCGTGTTCTTAATTTTTAAATATGTAGAGTCATATTCATTATTTCGATTTAAAAGTGAATCAAGATGTAACCTACAGTAAGAGTCAGTTTTATTAGTGTTTATTATGCTGATCTCAAAAATCGAAGTCTTTCAATATAATTTATTTTCATTGTTGCAGTGTTGCCTTGATGTAACATACATGAAATTACAATTTTTTTAATTGAATTAAAACATTTTAATCAGATACTAAATTTAATCAGAGATTTAATTCAAATTAAAATTAATATGTCCTTGTATTCATCTCACTTCAGCGTAAAATTCTCATTATACTGGCCTTGAAGTTGTTTGTTCAAGGGCACGTGTCAGTGTGTCATGTGGTTTTTTGTGATATGTTTTAGCCACATGAATGATAAATTAATTGTACGTCAAAGGGGTTTTGACTTTGGCCACCAGGGTCAATATTAATCAGAAGATGCAAAAGCCTCTGACCCATATTCCCCTATTGCACAGTATGTGCTCTTGCAGATCTTCCTGACATGTATTCTTTATATCATTTTTTTATATTATTTGTTTTTTATACAATATTCTAGTTTTATTTTTATCCATTTGAAAATTATTTTATTTGTTTTACATCACTTTATTTAGTAAGGTATATGTTTAAACCAAGAACAGACATATTTTTACTTGAAATTAGACAAAAGGACTGATTAAAAAATACTTTTTTATGGCATACCTGATAATGAATGATTAGTTCTAGGCCCTTTCTCAAGAATCTAACCATGAGGCTAAAAGTATCTGTCCTGAAATCTGTGTTCATTGAGCTGCCGTAGGTCAATGAGATTTTTTTCAAAAGTGTATTTAATAAACCTTCATGTGTCTGCGGCTCTTGTTTGTAGGGTACTACAAAAACAACCAGACAGTCGCCATCAAGACTTTGAAGGAAGGCACCATGGAGCCCGAGGCATTCCTACAGGAGGCTAATCTGATGAAACAGCTCCAGCATGAGAGACTGGTGAAACTGCATGCTGTAGTCACTAAAGAACCCATCTATATCGTCACAGAGTACATGGCTAATGGTTAGTATTACCACAACATTATTAGAGTAATAAACCATTTCTGTCAGGACCACTATTGTCAAAGATGATTGACAATTAGCATACAGTTTGGATTGGAGGTATGGTTCTTTTCTGGGCAAGAACTTCCTGCGCATCCATGCAGCCTAGCATTGATGAGAGCAGGAAGAGCAGCGATAACCCCCCAGGGTAAACAGAACAGAACCAACATAAATGTATTGCAGATATCGTTAAAGTTCAATAATGTTATGCACACATTTTAGAATTAGTCTGATTCAAAGGAGAATCAGAAGGCTGAATCCCGACGGACAGTGGAGGAGCTGGGGATGGAGGAGGGTAATAAGCTATTGAGCAATGTGAAAATTGCTGATAATACTGAGGGACCTTATGTATGAATGCTTAGATAAGTGTCGTATTCCCATAGGTAGATGGGGATCAGCTGAGAGTCAGCTGATGCGAGCTTGACTAACGTGACCTGCCAGAACTAACGTTATGCTAGATTTCAAATTATGACAACTGTTCAAACTATACAATTGTTATTTTCCTATTCAAGGAAGCTTGTTAGACTTTCTGAAGACGGATGATGGCCATAAATTAAAACTTCCCAAGCTGATTGATATGGCTGCACAAGTAAGAATAATTTCATTTTTTTCATGATTTCACTTGATTGTCTTAGCTTAGTAGAAATTAATTGATATTTCTCTGGCAATGCAGATTTCAATCTTTATGGAACAGGATACATTTAAATGCATTGCATGAAAACCTGCACATTTTTAATTAGAGTTAATTCATACACCCTTTGTATACATCAGTTTCAACTTCTGTAACTATTTTTAGAATTGTTTTGCACCAGAGACTGTCAGGAACATGTAGAGGAAATGGTCTTTGGTCTTGTAAGCTCATGGTCTGAACATTTTTTTGAACATTTTTAGATCTCAACACTTCTAACAACCACCGCAAATTTAGATCAATATCTTTCGGAAGGATGTTACGTACATTTTTCCATTAACCTGAAGCCCCTAACATGCATGACTGTGATCTTGCTCTCTGTGTGAGAGCAGCTTCCTGTTAGAGCCCACTATGTTGCTGCTAACTTTTTTATGGTCTGCATTGCAAATATACTGTAAATGCAATGATATAAATCATGCAAATGGTTTATGTATGTACTGAAAGGCTAAACCACGTTAAGGTTAATTTTGAGTTCATCATAAAAATCATAAATCATTGTGTATATTTATTTAGTTGTTTTATGCCATATCAGCTTATAAGGATATTTCATTGCAAGAACAGGGTAGAAACTGATAAAAAAAAAGCGCCTGTTAAGTTTCTACCCTGTTCTTGCCATTAAATAATATCCTTTGATATAGCATAAAACAAACAAATACATAAAGTAATGCATCAAATATTTTTGGAGTGATTTTAAATAATATCAGTGACAACAAAAATTTACAGTACAATTTTTTGAAAAACATATTTGAGAAACGCCATTATAAAAATGACAGAATATTCCACTATATTATATTCAGTATATTAATTTCTCATAAAAATGAAATGCATAATTGGCTGTTATTTCATGTTTTTTGATTATTGTAACAGTAAATAATGCTACTCATATACTGACAGATCACTTCACACTCTTCCCTTATTACTCTCTATGTAACAGATTTCAGAAGGAATGGCTTTCATAGAAAGGAAAAACTACATTCACAGAGACCTGCGTGCCGCTAATATTCTAGTCTCTGAGACCCTGCACTGTAAAATAGCAGACTTTGGCCTTGCCAGGATCATAGAATCTGAATACACTGCACAAGAAGGTGAGTACACTAATTTATTCCCACAATGCAGTGTTTTTTCCACTAACACAGATGAATTGGCATTAGTCAGTGCTGACATTTGATTTCGAATGAGATGAACTGACATATTTGACCTTTAAAGTTGAGTACGAGTTACTGATATTCAAAAACATTTTCTTTTCGTGATGAAATTTCCATGTTGTCTCTTTTTTAAAAAAACCACATTAAGGCAGAATTTTCTTTCCCTGGTGTTTTATTTATAGTATTTTTTGATCGTTTTTTGATCTCATGCATGCATCTCATGCATGCATTAGTTTTCCATGCATGCATCTCTGTTCGATACCACTTTTATGAAAACCCCATTTGTCATCTGTAATTGCGTGTTCAGGTGCAAAGTTCCCTATTAAATGGACGGCCCCTGAGGCCATCAACTTTGGTACTTTCACCATCAAGTCAGACGTGTGGTCCTTTGGAGTTCTTTTGACAGAGATTGTCACATACGGCAGAGTGCCGTATCCAGGTAATGGGTTTTTCTCTCTTGGGTTTTGTTTTACATTCAGAACAGTGTAGGATAGATGGGTAGATCTTTAACAACCTGGCTGTACTTTCCTCACAATTTCAGGCATGATGAATCCAGAGGTGATCCGCAACCTTGACAGTTACTACAGGATGCCGTGTCCAGATGGATGTCCGGAAGAGCTCTATGACATCATGCTGAAGTGCTGGAAGGAAAGGCCAGAGGACAGACCCACTTTTGATCACCTACAGGACATACTCAATGACTTTTTCATTGCTACTGAGGGCCAGTACGAGATGCACCCATAACCTCAATGCAGAACCAATACATGAACTGAAAAGAGGATGTATAAAAACATATGGAATGAAAGGATGGACTAAACTCCGGACCAAAATATGGATTATGGGGAATATACAAAAGCAACAACAATGCATCCTTGTATATCAGTAAATATTTTTTACACTTACTGTATGTCGCTTTTGTCAAGGTTTAGTGAATTTCTATAATTTGTTTTGTCTTGTGGGCTTCTTAGGGTATTTCATAATTATTTAAAGGTGAAATGTGTATTTTTTTCAATAAGATAATTTCTTCTATCGCAGCTTAATATGCAGACAGCTGTGTGCATTCCAATTGTGTGATTGCTCTTAAACACTGTGGCTCTGTGGTGCTGTCAGAACATTGCTGGGTTAGTCTGACCATTTGACAAGCCCAGCACAACATCATTGCCCTAACCAATTGTATGAGACTGGGGTGGAGCCATCTGTTTATCCAACCAATTGGAAGACAGGGTGAGTGTTTTACCAGTCATTATTTATGCAATTAAATTTGACGATTTTATTCACACAGAAATTACACACTTCTCTGATAAAGCTTTTGGAAAATTTAGATCTATGACACTTTGGATTTTAACAGCCAGTAAACAAGATCCTCTATATCTTAGTCAGAAATTTCAATAAAACCATGCACAGATATTAAACATTATTTCTGCACAGTACCTACGATTCATTTGAACTCTGAACTGATTTGAAAGTGTTTTAAATGAACTGACTACATGATCAGTGAAGTTTCATGCAGGAAACCATAAAAGGAACATAGTCATTAGTTAGACTTCCTCCTGAGATAACAGACCGTGGCTGTTCCGTTCATCAGGAATAGATTAAAGACTTAGATTACACAGTGAAGAAGTTAGTGATTATCTGATCATATACACTACTATTTAAAAGTTTGTGGTTGGTAAGACTTTTTAATGCTTTTGGAAAAACTCACCAAGGCTGCATTTATTAGACCAAATATGCTGTAAAAACAGTAATAACATTAAGCTTTCAAGCTTTTCAATATTTCAATATATTTTAAAATGTAATTTATTCAGATTATGGCAAAGCCATTACTTTGGCATCTTACATTACAAAGACATTGCACTTTATTGGTTTGAAGTCCTCATGCCTCCCTGCAGCAGTTCGATGCATGTTTACGCAGGTGAGCATGTAAACATGTGTATGTGCAATAACTGTTTACAGTTCATTAAACAAGTACGAAAAATATAGTTTAAACCATTTCCAATAAATATTTGTAAAGCTTATTTGGATTTTACAAAATTAAAAGGGATGTTTCTTTTTTTTCTGAGATCTATGAATATTCCGCTAACATTCCCATTGAGTTAAAATTAGGATTTAAATGTTTAAAAAGCAAGATCTTAAAATGTTAAGGGAACATTCCAATTTCATAATTTTTATCATTATGAGAACATTATATATTTTTTTACATTACTTTTCTCTAAATGTTCTGAAACAAGAAGCTAAACTTAAACATCCAAAACGTTTCAGCAAAAAAATTCCATCAAAAAACAAAACTTTGAACAAATATTCTGTTAATGTCACTTGAACATTTGTTCATAACTTTGAGAGAACCTTGCCAGAACATTGCCAAAGTTCTGATAAAGTTTCCTCTTAGCTGGGTCCAGCCTTCACAGTCTCATCATCCTTCAGTAATCATTCTAGTATGCTGATTTGTTGCACAAGTGGCATTTCTTATTATCAAAACAGTTGTCTGGGTTAAAAACGTAAACAAATGTGTTTCATTTTTGCACTTTTTACATGTCTTTCAAAATGTTCACCTAATAGAAGGTGTAATTATAAACTTAACTGATATTTTTAATAGCACCCTCTTAATTTAAAATGCTTTGGGGCACATCTCTCCTATTTGTCAGCGTAAAGCTCTGGTTCTGGGGGCTCAGATGAATATGAGAAATGCCCAAGATTCATACAGCTCCACTCCCTGTCTTAAACTCACCCCCGGGGCTTTATATGTTTGTAGATAACTAAGTGAGAACGCAACCAACACCCAAGAGCTGCTCCTGTGGTTTCCTGCCTGCCAGTCTGCAGCTGAAACAGGAAGCAGTGAGTCAGCATTCTTCTCAAGATAAGCACTCTATGGCTTGGAATTCCAAACATGCTGCTGAAGTTTTTCCTCAGCATTCATGCAAAATCAAAGGTGTCCAGTTAGGCAAAATATTTCTGGGAAGTGCATGCTGAAACCTAGTTTAGATTCATCTGTGCTTTCAAGCTGTGTTAATGATGCAGGACATACTTACACAAGCTTACTTGATATCTCTTCATATGTTAAGTAATATTGCTTTGATGGAATGATGATATTTAACAGGCTGATAAATAAACTGGCTCATCAGTGATAGTGGCTTTGTTGACTGTGGCAGTGGAAATTAATCATTACCCAGAGTACATTTACTGTCATACACTTTAATGAGGTCATCATCTAGCTTTTCACTCCAATACTAGAAGAATGCATCATTAAATTTGTGAAATGCATATGACTGATTGGCCAGCTCTCTAAACCATGTGATTTACGTATGGAAGATCCATTATTCTAATGCATCGTCACAAATTGCGTATCTGCAAAAACTTCAACCCATTATAAAGATTACAAAAAAACTGATTTAAATAACCAGGTTGGCCATGTTCCTTTAGGATGAAAAATCTCTTTATGCTTCCAACTACTCAACATCTTCTCTTGGCTGAATCAAACTGTCTGATATTGAATCATTAAGTCCCTGCGAATGTGCATGTAAGGCCAACTGTTTGCTTTTTTAAATTCCAAAACTGTAAAATCTATTTGATCAGTGTCATCAGCCATTTTTAACACTTTTAGCAAAGACCAGTTACAAATTATTACATTTGCAACACAGCTTTAGAGTGTGCCAGACCATTCACCCCATACTTTTAATGTTTTGATAATGTAGTATGAAAATAATTTACAACTAAAATATAAAAGGAAATTGAATCAAGATAAGCTTTGACAAGTTTTAAAAAAAATAAGTTTGAAGGCTATATAGGCCTTTGAGACTGACATCCTGAAGAACTATGCTATCATAACCCCAGTCAGAAAATGCTGTATCTTGAAGTGATGTATTCAGTTTGTGCACATACTCATTTCCTCTTTCTGTCTCTCTCAGTCATTTCCACCAGGGGGTAGTCAAGCACAGGAGTTATTCCCTTTCGAATGGGAACTCTACGCTGCATTCCCTAGAGGGCACTATGGGGAATGCTTCGGCATGACTGGTGTCTGAAGCATGAGTCTAAAATCGACAATGAAGTTGACATTGGCAGGCAGCAGTCTATGACGTCACAACTGGTGCGGCAAAGAGTATAAAAGTGCACCTGTAAAATAAGTCATCCTCTTTCTTGTCTTCAGGAGACAGTGTTTCAGTGTGTGTCTAAACAGGCAAACTATACCAAGCACTAGCACCTCAAAATTTAGAAAGTGTGTTAATCTGTGTCAGCGTTTCTTGACACCTGATGTCACACATATTATGTGCTTTATGTGCCTGGGTGAGAAGCATGCACGCTCAGTCCTTGAAGGGGCTTTATGCATGCATTGTGAGCACTTTTCTATGAGAAAGCTTCGCTCTCGTCTGTCCCTTTTCTTGAGGAAATCGGGGACAGCCATCTACACCTCGTGGGTCAGGACCCGCTGCAGCTGAGGTGAGTAGGAGACTGCAATCGTGGGGTTCACAGGTGGAGCTTGCCGACAAGTTTGAGAAAGGTATAAATATTTATCATTTGTCTTGGCGAGAGCAAACTGCTGGATGATGATGTGCTGTCTCTCACGTCATTCGATCTGGCAGCGAGTGTACTCCTCACCTCAAGCCAAGTTGAGCAGGAAGAGGCTGCTGAGATCGACCATGTCTCTGAGCACTCACAGCCCGCCTGCCCTGCATATGACAAGTTGTTGGACGTTATGTCTGACGCCATGGAAAGATTAGATCTGCCCTGGAAGCACGAGTCCCTCGGGGTCACCTCGATGAACGTCCTTTGTAAGGACATAACCGCCCAGCTCGTACGAGTCTTCACTTTCTCCCAGATCTTCACACTGAGGTGCAGAGATCTTGGGGAAAGCCATATTCTGCTCACATTCATTATTCACAGGAAAACTATGCTGATGTGGAGGGGATGCTGGAATATGATTATGCGTCGATGTCTCTGATTGAAGAGATGCTGGCTAGCTATCTCTTGGTTGGTGAGGCATCCGCATTGAAGACACCATCTCTGACGACTAAGCCGGAGAGACATCTTTGGGTAAACTTGGCGGATATCGGGGAGAAGGAGAAAAACTTTCTCCTCAATGCACTAGAGCTTGGCTAGGCAGCTTGTTAAGTTGTTAGGCTCTATTTGAGCCTCCTTGGCTACTGCGAGCATCATCAGGCCTCCTCTCACTATACAAGATTATTTTATTGAGGACTCCCCTCGCCAGCTCCACTAGGACAGCTTCTGTGAGTTTTAGGTTCTCTGTGAGCCTCTTTACTCGATGTCCTGAGCTTGGGGTGTAATTAGGCCTTCTCTCGTTTTAGAGAGTCGTCAAGCTGAGGCCTCCACTCCTAGAGCTCGGTCATCTACTGCGAGCATCGTCAGGCCTCGTCTCACTATAAAGAGTTATTTCTTTGAGGCCTCCGCTCACCAGAGCTCCACTAGGGCAGCATCTGTGAGTTGTAGGCTCTCTGTGAGCTTCCTTTTAGGATGTCCTGAGCGTGGGGTGTAGATAGGCCTCCTCTCGTTTTAGAGAGTTGTTATGCTGAGGCCTCCGCTCCTAGATCTCTGCCATCTACTGCGAGTGTTGTCAGGCCTCCTCTTGCTACAAAGAGTTATTTCTTTGAGGCCTCCGCTCACCAGAGCTCCTCTAGGACAGCATCTGTGAGTTGTAGGCTCTTTGGTCATGCGTAGCCAGACCTTCAGACTGACAGCAAAAGGTCTGGCAACATTGGCCACTTTGAAGAGGCTTTATGACTGACAGGTAAAGCAACCAATCACGTTTTGTTTTGTGTCGCTTCATGTTTAGGGGGGTGGAGATGTCACCACAATAACAGACCAGTATGACCAGTGTAAATCCCTTTGACATATTTGAAAGATTCTATGCAGCAAAATTTAAATATTCCACATACTTTTGAAAATCCAGCGTTTAGTTGACCCTGATAAGCGCTCATTGTCACAGTTGTAAACATGATGGCTTTCTTCTTCCATGAGGCGTTTGGCATCACTGCATCTTTGTTTCCAGGCAGAACATTAAAGAACGTGACACACATGTCTCCCGGAAAATCCTGTATAATTCAACCAATCTGATGATGACTTAGAAACTCCTGAAGTGTTTCCAATTTTGTGTGCCATATGCATCCAAAGTTCAGCCTACGGTCTGTGGGTGTGACGTCTGAGGCTGAGACTATAGGCTCTCTGTGAGCCTCCTTACAGGATGTCCTGAGCGTGGGGCGTAGTTAGGCCTCCACTCGTTTTAGAGAGTCGTCATGCTGAGGCCTCCGCTCCTAAAGCTTGGCTAGGTTGTATGGCATGTCGCTAGGGCACCTCTCATTAAGAGGCATTATATTTAGGCCTCCACTCTGTAGAGCTTTGCGGGCCAGTTGGCTCTGAATGTTAGGCTCTCTGTGAGCCTTCTTGGATGCTGGCCTCAATAAAAACTTAGTTACTCTTCCTATCTCCAGTCGAGGCCTCCATTCCTGAGAAGCTCCAGTCTATTAGCGCTTTTCCACTTCATGGTATGGCTCGGCTCGGCTCGCTCGGCACAGCACGGCACGGCTCAGTTTGCATTTCTACTGCAGTTTAGTACCGCTTTAGAGTGGATGGGATTATAGACATGTTGTTAATAACTTAATAATAATAACTTATGCATTTAGCAGACACTTTTATCCAAAGCGACTTACAGTGCATTCAGGTTATACATCTTTTACCAGTATGTAAACTTTTTCATTCCACGTCGTCCCATCAAACTCTTGCTGGATCCGCTCCCCGGCTATCAACGAGAGGAACATCTGTACTTCCTCAACAGACCTCGAAACAGCTATTATTTTGTTGTTTTAAAAAAGGTGCGCTCATTTGAAACTGTTGCATTCGTAAAAAAAAAAAAAGTTGCGTTTGATCCTGGGTTTACACATCACATTTGGTAACGGTACGGCTTGCTTGGAACCTCAGCCGAGGTGGTACTGAAAAAAGTACCAGGTACCAGGTACTGTACACAGTGGAAAACCCCCAAAAGCGAGCCGTGCCTTGCAGTGCTGTACCGTGCAGTGGAAAAGCGCCATATGGTTGCGTTGCTGGTGCAGGGGTGAGAATTCCTTTGAGACTTAGTTCAGCCAATAAGGCACTCATCCCTTCAGCATGGAGGCTTGTCTTTACCGTTCCCCATAGCGCCCTCTAGGGCAGTGTTTCCAAACCGGGATGCCGTCTGTCGAGAGCAGGGGTGCCGTGTAAAAAATCTTTTTTTAATATTTAAAAATTCCTAAAATGTTCAAAAAAGCATATATTTTATAATATCCATTTCTCATGTCGCCAATAATTAGAGATGCACCGAAATTTCGGCTGCCGAAAATTAGTTCACCGCTCAGGTTTCACTTTCACGTGGTGTGGCACTCTGCGTATTATCCTGCTCTATGCGTGTGTGCTCCGCTCAGTCGCTCCACTCGTATACCGTTTATGCGAATTGGAACAACAAAGTCCACTCAAAAATTGAGCCGACAGGAAACATCGATGTAGTACAGTATTGTTTCTGTCTGCAATAGCCCTACCGTGTTGTAACATGGTGTGGTATATGGGCAACTCTGGTAACGCTGCCCTCTCATTCATTGATCTGCTAACCGCTATGTTATACTCGCGTGTTCTGATAATAATAGCTTTCTAGGACTAAACATTATTTGGATAATTGGTAAAAAAAGTTAAATATCTGAACCCTACTGTTAGACCTACCTGAAAAACTAAAAAGCAATTTATTTAATTCAAAGGCCTGTCATTATTTTTTATTTGTGCTATCATTATTCATTTCTTTATTTGTTCTTATTTTATTACTGACTGCTTGCTTGTCATTTTTTATTCAATTCAAAGTTTGAAATCAAGCTATCTCGTGCTACTGCACCAAAATTACCCCACTGTAAAATTTAAAAAACACTCAGTGAGCAAAAATTTGTGAGATAGCTAGTTATAATGGTAATTAAATAATGTTTACATATGTATAAAAGCCTACATTAAAATTTGTCATATAAATTGGTCTTTTCATTAGAAATTAGCCTACTGATTGCCACCATTGATGGACAAAATTTTTAAATAATATTAAAAATATCTGTATGACATTATATTCTGCAGTTCTTCCCTGTTGTACCGAATAACTATACTTTTCAAATTATCATATCGAAGTTAGAAATTCAAATATTGTGACAAAATTAATTTTGTAGAGTGCCACAAGTTTGTTAAAATTTCCAAAGGCTGCCGCAACTAAAAAAAGGTTGGGAAACACTGCTCTAGGGGATGCAGCGTAGTGTTCTCATTTGAAAGGGTACGTCTCAGGTTACACATGTAACCATGGTTCTCTGAGAAGGGAAATTAAACCCTGTGTCCCTTTGCCATGCTTCAGGAATTCCTGCACGTCTCCTTCAGACAAGAAGGGGATGACGTATTTTACAGATGCCCTTTTATACTCTTGGCCGCACCAGTTGTGACGTCATAGGCTGCTGCCTGCCAATGCCAAGTTCATTGTCGTGTTTAGTGTAACACGTGTCTAAGGAATTGAATGGATCAGAAGATTTAGAGATCGTAAAGGAGGGGGCGGGCTGTGGTGAGAAACAACAGACGGGCACAAAGTTAAATTTGTACTTGGAATGTAATTGTTCCTTTTGCTATAAAGTGGAAATAATAAACAAAACAAAAGAAAGTAATTTACAATGTCATACAATAAAGATCAACTATGAAAACTTCCCTTGAATGCACTCTTCTTTTACCCCAAAAATATGCACAGAAATGTCAGAAAGAAATTAAATTAAAAAAAGAAATAACTTTTCTCTCAAAATATCACAGCTGTCCCGATAAGGACTTCGGTGTCAATCAAATGGTTTCTGGGTAACCATATACCATCAATAGTACAATGTTCTGTAAAGTACTGATCAGTTTCTTCTCTTTTCCCGTCTCTTTTTTTTATTGTCAATTCCCTCAAGGAAGGGAACTTAATTATTTAGATTAGGATCATCTTGCTTTCATAAAGCAAGGCTGATAATTGAAGGAAAGGATATTGTCCTCTTCTTTATGATGTGTCGTCCTTTTTCCCATGTAGCAGATTTGGTTGGCTCGCCATCAAATGTGAAGTTTCACAGGATGTCACAGAAGATCACAGGGTCACGAATCCGTAGAATCAAGAAGAAAAGAAAAAATAGAAAAAAAACACAAAGAAAAAAACCTGGCCTCTGTATCAACTGTTTTTTTTTTCTCTTACTCAGGCGCTTCTCTTACACAGGCACGTGACCAACAATGGCGTCGGTGAACTCTAATCGATTTTACTCTTACACAGGCACGCGTCTCTTACACACTGCGTGTGACCAACAATGGTGTCGTGAACGAGTAAAATGTGACTCAACAATATTCAATCGGCTTCTTCAGATACGGGATGGCTCAAAATAAATCAATTCTAATGCTTTGGTACACTTTTCGATGGATTTTTAATCAATATTTCTTCAAATTAGATCGCGAAAATCAGACCACGTCTTTTCTTCTCTGTCACGCTCATCTCTTCTGTCATTGCGCATGCTCGTCACCACGCAGGGCGCGCAACGACAGCGAGCTCTCGTTGGTCAATAACTAATCTTCTAAATAGGATAAATTTACTAATTTTGAAATGTTCTTTAATAACTTCTACACCTCTTTTCAACTTTTATTAGAGAAATATGATGTTACTAAACTGTGAATAAATTAAATAATTCCCTTCAATTACACTTCATTCAACCGGGGTTACATTAGACTCATGCTTCGGAAATTCCCCATAGTGCTCTCTAGGGGATACAGTGTCTTGGTACCCTTCTCATGGAACCTACATGCGTAACCTGAGACGTTTTATGTTGCTTTTAGCATTGAACATCTGTAGCCTCTGATAATGTGCCATATCACATTATTTGACATAATAAATTACATCTTTGGTCAAACACTGCACTTTTCTTCGGAAGCTTGATAAATCATCTGCCAGACAGTGAGCATCAATGTCTTTTAATTAGATGCTGACCAGAGGCGGACAGTAACTAAGTACATTTACTTGAGTATTGTACTTAAGCACACTTTTTGAGTATGTGTACTTTACTTGAGTATTATTTTTTCTGGGAATTTATGACTTTAACTTCACTACTTTTGAAAGACAAATATTGTACTTTTCACTCCACTACATTTCTATAAAGGTCCTCGAAGTAGAAAGTCGTTACTATGTAGCAGCTTTGAAAGTCAGTGGGTGATGCTGGGTTTTAAAGCAGGTTCGATTTTTTTTCTTCCTTATCACTCTGTATTTACAGGATTTCACTGTCCACTCTGTTCAAATGTGGATGAATGGCTACACATAGATGTGTGCCCACACTGTCAGAGCTGTGTGAGATCACTACCATTCTGCTTTTGTGGGGGTGGGTAGGGGTGTTAATTTTTTCCCATATAGGTTTTTAACATTCTAAAACCTCTTCATTCCAAAGATACTACAAGCTAGTAGGTGTAATGTATTCTAAGTTGCATCGGAAGTATTGCAAGTGGTTTTGCTTTTTTGTTAAAGCAGTGTTGCTGTTGTAAAGTTGTACAGCTACAGTTGTGTTGCTGGGTTTTAAAGCAGGTTTGATTTTTTTCCTTCTTTATCACTCTGTATTTACAGGATTTCATTGTCCAATCTGTTCAAATGTGGACAAATGGTTACACATAGATGTGTGCACACACACTGTCAGAGCTGTGTGAGATCACTACCATTCTGCTTTTGTGGGGGTGGGTAGGGGTGTTAATTTTTTCCCATATAGGTTTTTAACATTCTAAAACCTCTTCATTCCAAAGATACTACAAGCTAGTAGGTGTAATGTATTCTAAGTTGCATCGGAAGTATTGCAAGTGTTACATACAACAATAAAACAGTGCATTGACATAAAAAAGGAAATTTACTTTGGGTACTTAAGTAAAAGTACAGAAGTACTTGCTTTTAAAAGTACTTAAGTAAAAATCTGTCTTTACAACTTTTACTTGTAATGGAGTAATATTTGACCTGCAGTATCTGTACTTTCACTCAAGTAATAGAGTTGAGTATTTTGTCCGCCTCTGCACAGGAATAACACTTCAATAACACTGTAATAACACAGAAATAGTTCATTAATAACACAGGAATAACACAGAAATAACACAGGAATACACAGTAATAACACAGGATTAACAAAGTAATAATGCAGTAATAACACAGGAATAACACAGTTGTAGCGTCTGGACCAATCAAACACACAATATATATTTTGTTTTTATATTTAACAAATACTCTGTAACCCCCCTCAGTTAACAAGCCATACGAGGACCCATGAACCCTTCCCTCCGGAATGCTTAACACCCCTCTTAGAATTGACAAGACAGTTGACCCTGAGAGGTCAGCTAAATATCTACAGCGGATCTAAAATATGAATAGTTAATTATAACTAGTTATGGTTAATTATTTATATTTCACATGAGCTGATTCGTTACAGAGTAATAATAGAAATTACACGGCAATAGCACATTAAGAACACAGTAATAACACAGAAATGACACAGGAATTACACAGCGACAACAGAAATAACACAGGACTAGCAAAGTAATAACACAGGAATAACACAGAATTAACACATTAATAACACAGATATAACACAAGAATAACTCAGTGACCACAGAAATAACACAGGAATAACACAGTAATAAAACATTAATAACATCGTAATAAAACCGTAATAACACAGGATTAACTCAGTAATAACAAAGTAATAACACATAAATAACAAAGTAATAACACCGTAATAACACAGGAGTAACACATTAATAACACAGGAATAACTCAGTAATGACACAGTAATAACACAGTGACAACAGAAATAACACAGTAATAACACAGGATTAACTCAGTAATAACACAGGATTAACTCAGTAATAACACAATAATAACGCAGTAATAACACAGGAATAACTAAGGAATAACAGTAATAATATATTAATAACACCGTAATAACACAGTATTAACACAGTTATAACACAGGAATAACTCAGTAATAACACAGTAATAAAACAGGAATAACACAGAAATAATTCAGTAATAACACAAGAATAACACAGTAACAATACATTAATAACACATTAATAACACATTAATAACACAGTAATAACACAGGAATAACACAGGAATAACTCAGGAATAACAATAATAACACAGGAATAACTCAGGAATAACACAGGAATAGCAGAAGTAACAGGAATAACAAAGTAGTAACGCATTAATAACACAGGAATAACACAGTAATAACACAGGAATAACACAGGAATAACTCAGTAATAAAACAGTAATAACAAAGTAATAACACATTAATAACACATTAATAACACAGTAATAACAAAGTAATAACACATTAATAACACAGTAATAACACAGGAATAACTCAGGAATAACACAGGAATAGCAGAAGTAACAGGAATAACAAAGTAGTAACGCATTAATAACACAGGAATAACACAGTAATAACACAGGAATAACACAGGAATAACTCAGTAATAAAACAGTAATAACAAAGTAATAACACATTAATAACACAGTAATAACACAGTAATAACACAGGAATAACTCAGGAATAACACAATAATAAAATAGGAATAACACAGGAATAACTCAGTAATAACACAGTAATAGCAGAAATAACAGGAATAACAAAGTAATAATACATTAATAACACAGTAATAACACAGGAATAACATAGGATTAACGCAGTAATAACGCAGTAATAACACATGAATAACACATTAATAACACAGTAATAATACAGTTATAACACAGGAATAACTCAGTAATAACACTGTAATAACGCAGTAATAACACATTAATAACACAATAATAACACAGGAATAACACAGGAACAACAGAAATAACTCAGGAATAACAGAAATAACTAAGGAATAACACAATAACAACACAGGAATAACACAGTAATAGCAGAAATAACAGGAATAACAAAGTACTAACACATTAATAACACAGTAATAACACAGGAATAACTCAGGAATAACACAATAATAACTCAGGTATAACAGAAATAACTCAGGAATAACACAGGAATAAAACAATAATAACAGGAATAACACAAGAATAACTCAGTAATTGCAGAAATAACAGGAATAACAAAGTAATAACACAATAATAACAACACAGTAATAACACAGGAATAACACAGGAATAACACAGGATTAACTCAGTAATAACACAATAATAACACAGTAATAACACAGGAATAACACAGTTATAACACAGGAATAACTCAGTAATAACACATAGTAATAACGCAGTAATAGCGCAGTAAAAACACATGAATAACACATTAATAACACTGTAATAATTCAGTAATAACACCGGAATAACACAGTAATAACACAGTAATAATACAGTAATAACACAGTAATAACACAGGAATAACTCAGGAATAACAGAAATAACACAGGGATAACACAATAACAACACAGGAATAACTCAGAAATAGCAGAAATAACAGTAATAACACAGGTATAACACAATAACACAGGAATAAAACATTAATAACACATTAATAACACAGTAATAACACAGGAATAACACAGTAATAGCCGAAATAACATGAATAACAAAGTAATAAAACATGAATAACACAGTAATAACACAGGAATAACTCAGGAAAAACAGAAATAACTCGGGAATAACACAGGAATAAAACAATAATAACAGGAATAACTCAGGAATAGCAGAAATAACAGAATAACAAAGTAATAACACATTAATAACACAGTAATAACTCAGTAATACAGTAACAACACAGAATTAACGCAGTAATAACACAGCACTAACGCAATAATAACACATTAATAACACATTAATAATACAGTTATAACACAGGAATAAATCATTAATAACACAGGAATAACTCATTAATAACACATTAATAACACATGAATAACACAGGAATAAAACCGTAATACAGTAATAACACAGGATTAACTCAGGAATAACAATAATAACACAGGAACAACTCAGGAATAACTCAGGAATAACAATAATAACACAGGAATAACTCAGGAATAACACAGGAATAGCAGAAGTAACAGGAATAACAAAGTAGTAACACATTAATAACACAGGAATAACACAGTAATAACACAGGAATAACACAGGAATAACTCAGTAATAAAACAGTAATAACAAAGTAATAACACATTAATAACACAGTAATAACACAGTAATAAAAAAGTAATAACACATTAATAACACAGTAATAACACAGGAATAACACAGGAATAGCAGAAGTAACAGGAATAACAAAGTAATAACACATTAATAACACAGGAATAACAAAGTAATAACACAGGAATAACACAGTAATAATACATTAACAACGGCATAATAACAACGTAATAACACAGTTATAACACAGTAATCACACAGGAATAACTCAGGAATAACACAATAATAAAACAGGAATAACTCAGGAATAACAGAAATAACTCAGTAATAACACAGGAATAACACAATAATAAAACAGGAATAACACAGGAATAACTCAGTAATAACTCAGTAATAGCAGAAATAACAGGAATAACAAAGTAATAACACGTGCAGAGAAACACACGGAGTAGAGGTGGTGGGAGAGTTAGCAGCGCGCTGTATACTGACCTCGGACTTGTGAGCGTCAGCCTGGGATGTTTCCAGCGCGGCTCTCCGCGCTCTCAGCTGGGTCTGCTTTGCCATCAGGTCCCGGATCTGCTTCTCCACGGCCTCCAGCTCGACCTGCACCGACATTAATAACACAGTAATAACACAGGAACAACTCAGGAATAACAAAATAATAACTCAGGAATAACAGAAATAACTCAGGAATAACACAGGAATAAAACAATAATAACAGGAATAACACAGGAATAACTCCATAATTGCAGAAATAACAGGAATAACAAAGTAATAACACATTATTAACAGTAATAACACAGGAATAACACAGGATTAACTCAGTAATAACACATTAATAACACAGTAATAACAAAGGAATAACTCAGTAATAACACATAGTAATAACGCAGTAATAACGCAGTAATAACACATGAATAACACATTAATAACACAGTAATAATTCAGTAGTAACACAGGAATAACACAGTAATAACACAGTAATAATACAGTAATAATACAGTAATAATACAGTAATAATACATTAATAAACCCGTAATAACAAAGTAATAACACATTAATAACACAGTAAAAACACAGAAATAGCAGAAATAACAACGTAATAACACATTAATAACACATTAATAACATATTAATAACACAGGAATAACTCAGTAATAGCCGAAATAACAGGAATAACAAAGTAATAAAACAGTAATAACACAGAAATAACACAAGAATAACTCAGGAATATCACAATAATAACAAAGGAATAACTCAGGAATAACAGAAATAACTCGGGAATAACACAGGAATAAAACAATAATAACAGGAATAACTCAGGAATAACCCAGTAATAACCCAGTAATACAGTAACAACACAGAATTAACACAGTAATAACACAGTAATAACTCAGTAATAACACATTAATAACACATGAATAACACAGGACTAAAACCGTAATACAGTAATAACAAAGGAATAACACAGTAATAACACAGGAATAACACAGTAATAATACATTAACAACGGCGTAATAACAAAGTAATAACACAGTTATAACACAATAATAACACAGGAATAACTCAGGAATAACAGAAATAACTCAGGAATAACACAGGAATAACACAATAATAAAACAGGAATAACACAGGTATAAAACATGAATAATACAGGAATAACACAGTAATAACACAGGAATAACTCAGTAATAACACAGTAATAACAAACTAATAACACATTAACAACACAGTAATAACACATTAACAACACCGTAATAACACAGTAATAGCAGACATAACAGGAATAACAAAGTAATAATACATTAATAACACAGTAATAACACAGGAATAACATGATTAACTCAGTAATAACGCAGTAATAACACATTAATAACACATTAATAACCCAGTAATAATTCAGTTATAACAGAGGAATAACTCAGTAATAACACTGTAATAACACTGGAACAACAAAGTAATAACACATTAATAACACAGTAATAACACAGGAATAACACAGGAACAACAGAAATAACTCAGAAATAACTCAGGAATAACACAATAACAACACAGGAATATTACAGGAATAACACAGTAATAACACATTAATAACACAGTAATAACACAGGAATAACTCAGGAATTACACAATAATAACTCATGAATAACAGAAATAACTCAGGAATAACACAGGAATAAAACAATAATAACAGGAATAACACAGGAATAACTCAGTAATTGCAGAAATAACAGGAATAACAAAGTAATAACACATTAATAACACAGTAATAAAACAGGAATAACACAGGATTATCTCAGTAATAACACATTAATAACACAGTAATAACACAACGTAAAAACGCAGTAATAACGCAGTAATAACACATGAATAACACATTAATAACACAGGAATAAGACAGTAATAATGCATTAATAAACCCGTAATAACAACGTAAAAACCCATTAATAACACAGTAATAACACAACGTAAAAACGCAGTAATAACGCAGTAATAACACATGAATAACACATTAATAACACAGGAATAAGACAGTAATAATGCATTAATAAACCCGTAATAACAACGTAAAAACCCATTAATAACACAGTAATAACACATGAATAACTCAGGAATAACAGAAATAACACAGGGATAACACAATAACAACACAGGAATAACACAGGAATAACACAGAAATAGCAGAAATAACAAAGTAATAACACATTAATAACGCAGTAATAACACATGAATAACTCAGGAATAACAGAAATAACACAGGGATAACACAATAACAACACAGGAATAACACAGGAATAACTCAGTAATAATACAGTTATAACACAGAAATAATTCAGTAAAAACACAGGAATAACACAGTAATAGCCGAAATAACAGGAATAACAAAGTAATAACATATTATTAACACAGTAATAACACAGGAATAACTCAGTAATAACACAGTAATACAGTAACAACACAGAATTAACTCAGTAATAACACAGTAATAACGCAGTAATAACACATTAATAACACATTAATAATACAGTTATAACACAGAAATAATTCAGTAAAAACACAGGAATAACACAGTAATAGCCGAAATAACAGGAATAACAAAGTAAGAAAACATGAATAACACAGTAATAACACAGGAATAACTCAGGAATAACACAATAATAATACAGGAATAACTCAGGAATAACAGAAATAACTCGGGAATAACACAGGAATAACATATTATTAACACAGTAATAACACAGGAATAACTCAGTAATAACACAGTAATACAGTAACAACACAGAATTAACACAGTAATAACACATTAATAACACATTAATAATACAGTTATAACACAGGAATAATTCATTAATAACACAGTAACAACTCAGTAATAACACATTAAAAACACATGAATAAAACAGGAATAACACCGTAATACAGTAATAACACAGGATTAACTCAGTAATAACACAGAAATAATTCAGTAATAACACAGGAATAACACAGTAATAACACAGGAATAACACAGTAATAATATATTAACGCCGTAATAACAACGTAATAACACAGTTATAACAAAGTAATAACACAGGAATAACTCAGGAAAAACACAATGAATAACACAGGAATAACTCAGTAATAGCAGAAATAACAGGAATAACAAAAAAATAACACAATAATAACACAGGAATAACTCAGTAATAACACAGTAATAACAAAGGAATAATTCAGTAATAACAGCGTAATAACAGCGTAATAACACAGGAATAACACAGGAATAACTCAGTAATAACACAGTAATAACAATGTAGTAACACATTAATAACACAGTAATAACACACTAACAACACTGTAATAACACAGTAATAAAAGAAATAACAGGACTAACAAAGTAATAACACATTAATAACACAGTAATAACACAGTAATAATGCAGTAATAACGCAGTAATAACACATTAATAACACAGGAATAACAAAGTAATAACACATTAATAATACAGTAAAAACACAGGAATAACACAGGAACAACAGAAACAACTCAGGAACAACGCAGGAATAACACAGGAATAACAGAAATAACTAAGGAATAACAATAACAACACAGGAATAACACAGTAATAGCAGAAATAACAGGAATAACAAAGTAATAACACATTAATAACACAGTAATAACACAGTAATAATGCAGTAATAACGCAGTAATAACACATTAATAACACAGGAATAACAAAGTAATAACACATTAATAACACAGTAATAACACAGTAATAATGCAGTAATAACGCAGTAATAACACATTAATAACACAGGAATAACAAAGTAATAACACATTAATAATACAGTAAAAACACAGGAATAACACAGGAACAACAGAAACAACTCAGGAACAACGCAGGAATAACACAGGAATAACAGAAATAACTAAGGAATAACAATAACAACACAGGAATAACACAGTAATAGCAGAAATAACAGGAATAACAAAGTAATAACACATTAATAACAAAGTAATAACACAGGAATAACTCAGGAATAACGCAGTAATAGCAGAAATAACACAGTAATAGCAGAAAAACACAGGAATAACACAGGAATAAATCAGTAATAACAGAAATAACACAGTAGCACAGTAATAACACAGGATTAACTCAGTAATAACAGTAATAACACAGTAATAGCAGAAATACCAGGAATAACAAAGTAATAACACATTAATAACACAGTAATAACACAGAAATAGCTCAGGAAAAACACAATAATAACTCAGGAATAACAGAAATAACTCAGGAATAACACAGGAATAACACAGGATTAACTCAGTAATAACACAGTAATAACGGAGTAATAACACATTAATAACACATTAATAACACATTAATAGCACAGGAATAACAGTAATAATACAATAATTACACCGTAATAACACAGTAATAGCACAGTAATAGCAGCAATACCAGGAATAACAAAGTAATAACACATTAATAACACAGTAATAACTCAGGAATAACACAGGAATAAAACAATAATAACAGGAATAACACAGGAATAACGCAGTAATTGCAGAAATAACAGGAATAACAAAGTAATAACACATTAATAACACAGTAATAACTCAGGAATAACACAGGAATAAAACAATAATAACAGGAATAACACAGGAATAACGCAGTAATTGCAGAAATAACAGGAATAACAAAGTAATAACACATTAATAACACAGTAATAACACAGGAATAACACAGGATTAACTCAGTAATAACACAGTAATTACGCAGTAATAACACATGAATAACACATTAATAACACAGTAATAATACATTTATAACACAGGAATAACTCAGTAATAACACATAGTAATAACGCAGTAATAACACATGAATAACACATTACTAGCACAGTAATAATTCAGTAATAACACAGGAATAACGCATTAATAACACAGTAATAACAGAAATAGCAGAAATAACACATTAATAACAAAGTAATAACACAGTAATAAACACAGGCATAACACAGGACTAACACAGTAATAACACAATAAAACAAAATACTTTTCACTCCACTACATTTCTATCAAGGTCCTCGAAGTAGAAAGATGTTAGCAGCTTTGAAAGTCACTCGGTGATTTTTTTCTTCTCTAAAATCTGACTCTTTTTTTCAGACAGTTTATCAGTAATCACTCTTGTAGGGCTACATGAAGTGATTTCCCAGCATTTTTTGAACACTGCCCAGTTGCAAACGTAATATTTATTTACAACAATTTAATAATAATAAGTTAATATTGTGGTAGATATTAGACACAATATTGTCTGATTTTGCTAAATTGTGTACGTGAAAATATTACCTATAAAGCCACAGAAGAACTGTTGTGCATCTCCTAATAAAACACAATAGGTGTTGGACTTGAAGCAGCACTGCATAGACTGTTCTGTGTGTGACATTAAAGTACCACGAGAGCGATTAGACAGCATTAAAAAATTTTTTTTTTATGTCAAATAGGTCTTGCTGTTTTGCTTTTTTGTTAAAGCAGTGTTGCTGTTGTAAAGTTGTACAGCTACAGTTGTGTTGCTGGGTTTTAAAGCAGGTTTGATTTTTTTTCTTCCTTATCACTCTGTATTTACAGGATTTCACTGTCCACTCTGTTCAAATGTGGACAAATGATTACACATAGATGTGTGCACACACACTGTCAGAGCTGTGTGAGATCACTACCATCCTGCTTTTGTGGGGGTGTTAATTTTTTCCCCCATAGGTTTTTAACATTCTAAAAGCTCTTTATTCCAAAGATACTACAAGCTAGTAGGTGTAATGTATTCTAAGTTGCATCAGAAGTATTGCAAGTATTACGTACAACAATAAAACAGTGCACTGACATAAAAAAAGGAAATTTACTTTTGGTACTTAAGTACTTCTAAAAGCAAGTACTTCTGTACTTTTACATATAAGTAAAAATCTGTCTTTACAACTTTTACTTGTAATGGAGTATTATTTGACGATATGTACTTTCACTCAAGTAATGGAGTTGAGTACTTTGTCCGCCTCTGATGCTGACCCACACACTGTCTGAGGTTATTCATGACAAAACTAACTAGTCAGCTCTTCCATATGTTCTTTCACTCAGACTTCATTAATCTATATCAATATCTATATATTTATTAATATCCTGATGATGTCCCCCTAGGCATGTGCTCTTAAAGAAATGTTACTCTCTTCTATATAACATCATGACTTGATCCCAGTTAAGTTAAAGGGATAAGTGTAAATTCTGTCATCATTTATTCACCCTCATGTCGTTCCAAATCCATGATATTCTTTCTTCTGTAAAAGAATGCTTTCATATGAAGGCACTACTTTTAATTATGAATTGCGACTGACGCACGCTTCAAAAACAAATCAAAACCACAATAAAAATCTTCTGAAGCCGTGCAATCATTTCATGTTAAAAATTTTGTTTGTGAACTGTTTTTCAGTGACAATCTTCACGACTGGATCATTGAGTCAGTGAGTTGAACTTGAGAACTGAGTCAGTCCGATTCGTGCACAAATCATTCAGAATGGTTTTGTAAAATAGATAAACCGATTCATTGAAAAGATTCAAACATTGTTACTTCCTTCATGAACATGTCTGTAACGGGGCTGACGAGACGTGAGACGTGTGGATCCATCTGCAAGCTTTTATTAAAGAGACGTGGTAAACAGGCAGGGTCAAACAATGGAAAACAGGTATATGGCGGGCAAAACACAAGAATAGTCCTAGGGCTAGCGTAGGTCACCGATCGGCAGACAGAATCACAGGGGCGAGACGAGAGGGAAAAATCCAGGAAAACAGGCAAAGATCAGATACCGCAGAAACAGGCAAGGCAAAACAAGGAAAACACAGAGACTCGGAAAGGGGTACAGGCTAAACAATACTCAGCAGAGAAAGGTGGTTAGAGTGGGTGTTATATAGTGAGTGAGGTGATTAGAAACAGCTGTGTGCAATGAGTGCAATCAGGGCAGTGTGCAAATCGTGCAAAGAATGATGGGATATGTAGTCCGGGGTGCTATGCAACAGTTTGTGTAGTGCGAGAGTCAATGTAATGGAAAGGGTGACCTCTGGTGGTGAATAAACGGAAGTCCATGGACCGAATTCGTGACAGTGGCGGTAAGGGCTCGGACATCAAGATTTCAACGTCTGTTTGTCACAGAAATGTATCGTTCTTTAGAAGACATATCCTATCATGGACCAATTTTATGACACTTTTATGAAGCTTTTGCATATTTTTTTAAGCTTGAAATGCCTGGTTGTCTTTAAAACAACAATAACTCATTATTCAAAATGTCAGTTTTGAACTGCAGAGGGTAAATTAGTTTTCATTATTACAATTATTTTTCTCTGAATCAATTGTGAGCAGCTCAAGGCTGGTGGTCTGCCTGTGTGAGTCAAAATTTTGCTCCACAACCCTTTGCCTGTTCTGATAAAGATCACTTCAGGGCCTATGACCTCCCTGCAGTCATTCTGCCTTTCAAGCAGAAATACTCTTGTGTCATGTCTCTATATAACATTATCTAAATTACTAACTTTCAGTAGAGTCAAGGCCATTGAGAACAACAAAACAAAGATTGACTGACTCGCATCAGAGGCGCAGCTATTTCTATCATACCAGGGGAGAAAATGCACTGCTATTGTTTTCACATAACACAAAATTATAAAAGCATAGACAGACAACAAAAGGGTCTCTGTCAGATGCATTTGATGTAACCTCTGTCCTTGGGTTGACTTTGCTGTGCTTCGTTTCATTTACTCACCCCAAATGGAAGACCAAAATATTATCCTCACAATCACTCCATCCCTCCCTTCTATACTCACCATCAGTGGAAAGATAGTGATATGAATACAAAACAGTAAGGAAATAAAGAGGAACAAAATCTGATTCATTGTCACAGTCTAAAGATGGATCGAGGTGGGTATCCTCTTCTTAAAAACCTGACTTAACTGACCAAACCCTCCCTTTGTTTAAATACTAATACAGTGCCTTGCAAAAGAACCCATTTTAAAAGTAGCATGTTAGTTCCTTAACTTGAGAGATATAATTTGATGACAAACTTTGATGTCGGCTTGACAAAGCCTTGTCTGAAAGTTTAAAATATCTCTTAAAAGCTTGAAGTTTAAAGGTTTTAATCAGAGAAGTCCGGAAAAGTCAGACAGACCAATAAAAACTCAGATTAATATTAGACTACTACAGACCCTATTAGACCTCATCAGACTGATAAGAAACCACAAAAATCATTAGATTAAAAAAATACACTCAGTGGTTGCTGGGAGTTGCTGGCATTTTCTTGGGTTTTTGTTAGCATATTTAGCACAAGTTACTGGCATGTTAACAACATGTTAACAATTTATTAAAACATTTTAGCATGTTACTAGCATGATTCTAGCATTTTTATCACATTGCTAGCATGTTTTATCATGGAAATTCCAAGAATGCAAAGAACGGATTTGCATTCTCGTGGAGACCGGTATTGCCAGGCTACCATGAAAGAACAAATCGGAAGGATGTGAGGACACAGAATGTATCTTTGTGAGAATTGAGATGTGCTGAAATCTTCTTGTTTAACTGACTGTCCTAGCACAGTATAATTAGCTGCTAGTGCACAATACATACAGCATAACATCACAAACAAATAAAACATTAATTCATATTTTTATAGACATTACTTATATATTTTTATTTATTTACATTTTATGTATATTTAATGTTACCTTTCCTTTCTGAATGTTATTTCACAATTTTAATATGCCAAGGTTCTTTATCACTTTATGCAAATTATGCAAAACAAAACAACAAATGTTTACTTTCAAAAACTGTCGAGCATGCGGCTTCCACGGTGTCTTCTCGGATTTCTAAATGTTTGATTCTCTGAAGTCTGCATTTGATGCATCCTTGATATCAAGAAAACATCCAGGCACTTTCATGCGTCCTCTGTACTTGCATTCTTGAGTATTGGGTAGAACAATGATTAGAACTGATACATATTTAAGTTGCAGCTAAATTAAAATTATTTTTCATTCAGAAATATGTTAGAACAGAAGTAAAATGGGTTTGATAATAGCTTTATATGTTGACTTTAAAACATATAAAATACAATATTTAGACATGCATGATGCAGGTTCAAATCTGGCCTGCATTGTGTCTCATTCCCCCTCTCATTTTTCTTTGTAGTTTATCACTTTCTGTCAAAGAAATAAAATGTAAAAATGTTTTATAAACGTTTCCAATTTGTAATTCAGTTCAATTAAAATGAGACTTTTAAATATACAGAGCAACAGTACAGATCCCTGGAGCGTAAACTATTGCAGAGTCAGGACAGTGGATGTGCATGATTAATATCAATCTATAGGAGAAACATCCTTGGCATATATATTAATGTTTCTGTGACCTAGAATACTGTTCTTTCTGGTGATAGAATTGACCATGGTCTCTCTCTCTGTCACGTATCCGGTCCATGAACTTCTGTCTGCTAGCCATCAGAGGTCACCCTTTCCATTTCATTGACTCTCGCGCTACACACTGTTGCATATCACCCCGGACTACATATCCCATCATCCACTGCACTGATGACACACACACAGTTGATTGCACACAGCACTGATTGCACACAGCTGTAATCAATCACACATCCCCTATTTAACACTCACTCTGATCCCTTCCCACTGCCGAGTATTGTTTAGCGTACATCACTCCCCTAGCGATAGCTACACTACGGAGCATGTTTAGTTTGTCATAGCCTCACCTTAGTCTTGCCTTGTCTGTGTTCTCGTATATTGATCTTCGCCTGTGTCTCTCGGATTCCTCCTCTCGTCTTGCCCTATTTTGATACTGGTTGCCCCTGCCTGGACCTTGCCTTGTACCTGGACTTATCTCTTGAGTCTCGCCCCTTTGATTCTGTTTGCCGATCGTTGAGCTCCGCTAGCCTTAGGTTTCTTCTTGTGTCTTGCCCGCCCTCCACCTGTCTGCCATTATCTGACCCATGCCTGTTCTATGACCACGTCTCTGTCTTCTGCTAATAAATAGCTTGCACATGGATCCGCACGTCACAAGTGTTGTCAGCCCCGTAACACTCTCTCCCTCTCAAACAATAAGAAAGCACTAGAGAGCCTGTTGCAGCAAAAATCAATAGCTGTGCTTGCTTGTCCTTTTACTTATTTTTATTTGTTTTACCAAACAAATATATAAGACTGTTGTGAAGCTTTTCTTTCAAAGAGGGAATTTACTTCCGCAGCTACTTCATTCACTATTCCATTGATTTTGCAGACTATTTCATTTTGACTGAAACCAGTTGGAAATAACATTTCAGCTATTTGAATGTACATACATTCATCTTTAGCTCTATGTACATCATAGAGCTCTAAAGCAGTTCAGACTGTAATGCACTTTACATTGCTAGTATAATTTCAAATAATGAGCCAGTCACTGCCTTTGTTATTCCATCTGCAGTACAAAGAAATGAATCATTTGTTGTATTGCAGAATAGAATCTTGAAAAAGCTAATTGTTTATTCATTTCTGTTGTTCCACAAACCACTTATGATTTCTGAATAAAACAAAAACAACATATGGCCACTGTCCCACTCTTATTATTTGGTCTCATCTTACAATGTTGTTACATTGGTCTTTGGTCCTTATTCATATCTTAATTTGTGTAAGTAATATGCAATTTGGAAAGAGAAGGTTTGTAAATGTATTTTGGAGGAACATATCTATATCCAAGCCAACATTTTAGGTGAGTCCATTTTAAATGCAAAATACCTTCATATTCTGCATTCACTAATTGTTTTTTGTCTTTTAAAGTAATGCCAGAGGAAATGGTCTGTTTCAAGTGTTACTGTCTTCACAATTGCAAAAATCAGACAAAAAGAAAACTAGTGGATTCATTTAGCAGTTTCTTTGTCTATGATTATTCTTACCCCTATTATTACATGAATCACTTACCTCAATCATCTAAATCATTCTGTACACTTTTCTTGTACAGGTAATGCATATTTATTAGAGCCTGTGGAATATGTGTGAAAAAAATAAAAAGAACCACATACAGATTGAAATGTATCCCCTGCTATTCCTTTGAAAAGACACAAATTGTTAACTCATTTTATGATTACAGACTTTTTCTGCTCCACAGGTGTCTAAAGGACAATAAAGAACTTCATTCAATTAAAGGACCTGCTGTCTGCCTTTAAAAGTGCAGCATCTTAACATTCTAATATACACTTACAATAATCTCAAAGCAATCTTGCAAAATAAGCTTTAAGCCATAATGTGTGGGTGTGCATTAAAATTGTAGCTTGATGTTCAGTTGCAACTGTAGCCTACTGAATATCGCCACCTTGTGACCAAATTGCAAAAGCTATAATTTGCTATGCTCGTCTAAATTTGAAAAGCACGTTTTGCGGTTGAAACATTTAAAAAAAAAAATTTTTTGGCAACATTATAATAGTCAAGTCACCTTTATATAGCGCTTAATACAATACAGCTTTTAAAGCAGCTTTACAGTGTTAAAAAGGAAAATAGTGTGTTGATGATTGTCACGGAAACACCTGCCTCACCAGCCGAATCAGCCTCCTACACCCGCTCACAATCACCTGATTACTGATCACGGACACCTGCACCCACTTACCACACCAGTCAAATACTCACTCACCTCAGTCACTCGTCGGCTGGTCTCAAGGTTACAAGCTGTTCTCTATGGGTTCCTTGCCTCCCGATCTACCTATCACGCCTCGGATTCCTCAGTTCGCAGCCGAAGGACCTCAGTGCCAAACCCAGATAAGACTGTGTTCTCTGCTTCCATTTATTCCTCAGTTGACTCTTTTCTGTTGGAAGCTCCTCTGAATAAACTTCCCGACTTACGTTAACCTGTCTGTTTGCCTCCTTGTCCCGGATGTGACAGAAGACCAGCCCCTCAAAATTAAACGGACTCATGGATTCTCGGAGCACATCCTCACCGGAATCCCTTACCCATCCGGACTGTCACCGCCTCCCCACCCGCCTGTCCCATGGCCCGGCCAGCAAGCTATACGGGTGAGGCAGCCCTGTGCAGCAGGTTTTTGCTGCAATGTTCCCTCTACCTGGAGATGCAACCACACCTGTTTGTGACCGAGCGGACCAAGGTGTCGTTCATTATCTCGTTGCTATCTGGACGAGCCTTGCAGTGGGCCGAAGCCTTGTGGAATGCACAGAGCCCGTGGATTCACTCGCTGGATGGCTTTGTGAAACACTTCCGGGAGGTATTCGGTCAATCGACCACGGAGGTCACAGGGCATGAGGAACCCTTTCAACTGCGGCAAGCCGAGTTATCCATCCACGGGGCCCGCATCTTCAGCAAGCTGGATCTAAGGAGCGCCTATAACCTCATTCGCATTCGCAGGGGTGACGAATGGAAAACCGCCTTTGTAACACCCACCGGACACTATGAGTACCGGGTCATGCCGTATGAGCTTTCCAACTCACCCTCCAAATTCCAAAACTTCATGAATGAGATCTTCCGAGACATGCTCAACCGGTTCATCCTCGTCTACATAGACGACATACTCATTTACTCACCCACTCTCTAAGCACACCGCCACCATGTCTTCCAAGTACTCCAACGCCTCCGCCAACACCGCCTGTATCTCAAGGCCGAAAAGTGTGAGTTCCACCAATCCACCGTTCACTTCCTGGGCTACATCGTCACCCCTGCAGGGGTGCAAATAGACCAGAGGAAGATGGATGCCGTTCGGAATTGGGCCCAACCGGCTACCATCAAGGAGATGCAGAGATTCTTGGGGTTCTCACATTTCTATCGCCGCTTTATCGCCCACTTCAGCCAGTTGGCGGCACCACTTACCTCTCTCCTCCGGCGGAAGGCCAAATTACTCACCTGGACCCCGGAGGCACACCAGGCCTTCAGTCAGATCAAAGCCGCCTTCTGTATGGCCCCAGCCGTTTCACACCCGGACCCCAATCTCCGCTTCGTGGTAGAGGTGGACGCAGTGACCCTTGGAGTGGGCGCCGTCCTGTCTCAATGGCAAGGTGAACCCCCCGTGCTCCATCCATGTG
>NW_015505978.1:255408-266793 GCF_001515645.1 Sinocyclocheilus grahami | reverse complement strand
CCCCGGCAGAGCAGAATTACGACGGTGGAAATCGGGAGTTGCTGGCCATCAAGCTCGCTCTGGAAGAGTGGCGGCATTGGTTGGAGGGTGCCAAACATCCATTCGAAGTGATCACAGACCACAAGAACCTACAATATCTCAGAGAGGCCAAACGTCTTAACCCAAGGCAGGTCCGCTGGGCTCTGTTTTTTACCCGCTTTCACTTTGTGGTCACGTACTGTCCAGGGACTAAGAATGTCTGAGTGGACGCCCTTTCCCGCCAACACCAGCCAGATCCTACCCCCAAAGAACCAGAGCCCATCCTGCCACCTTCCGTCTTCATGTCTCCGATTCAATGGGCCCTCACCAACCAGATTCGTGCCGCCACTCTCACCGAACCCGCTCCGCCGGGAGGTCCAGAGGGGAAGAACTATGTCCCATCCACCCTGCGGATAACCCTTCTGGACTCGGTTCACACCTCTCCGGGATCGGGACACCCAGGCTGTTGCCGAACCCTCTCGCTCCTCCAAAACCGCCACTGGTGGCCCCACATGGCCCGAGATGTCGCCTGGTATATCAAGGGATGTTCGGTCTGTGCCATCTCCACCACGCCACGTCGTCTGCCCGAAGGAAAACTAGTTCTGCTACCCATCCCTCGCCGGCCCTGGTCCCACCTGGGTGTGGACTTTGCCACTGACTTACCTCCCTCGAACGGATTCATGACCATCCTAGTAGTCGTCGACCGGTTCTTCAAATCCTGCAAATTAATTCCACTACGTGGATTACCTACCGCCCTGGAAACCGCAGAAGCCCTCTTCCAGCACGTCAGGAACTTCGGTCTCCCAGAAGACATTGTTTCAGACAGAGGGCCTCAGTTCATCTCCAGGGTCTGGCGAGGGTTCTTCTGCCTCCTGGGAGCATCCGTCAGTTTGTCCTCTGGATACCACCCGCAGACCCACGGGCAGACCGAACGGAAGATCCAAGAGATCGGACGGTATCTCCGGGCCTACTGTCATGACCATCAGGATAGCTGGAGCCAGTACCTACCCTGGGCCGAGTACACCCAGAATTCCCTGCGCCAGGAAACCACCGGACTCACCCCCTTTCAATGTGTGCTAGGTTACCAGCCACCCCTGTTTCCGTGGACCGAGGAACACTCGGAAGTCCCAGCAGTAGATCACTGGTTCTGTGAGAGTGAGAGGGTATGGGACTCAGCACATATCCATCTCCAGCGGGCCGTCCGGAGGCACCGGGCCAATGCGGACACTCGTCGGTCCCCGGTACATAGGTCCTTTCCCCGTAGCAAGGCGCATTAACGAAGTCACGTACCAGTTACACCTGCCTGCCCATTACCAACTGATCACGGACACCTGCACCCACTTACCACACCAGTCAAATACTCACTCACCTCAGTCACTCGTCGGCTGGTCTCAAGGTTACAAGCTGTTCTCTATGGGTTCCTTGCCTCCCGACCTACCTGTCACGCCTCGGATTCCTCAGTTCGCGGACGAAGGACCTCAGTGCCAAACCCAGATAAGACTGTGTTCTCTGCTTCCATTTATTCCTCAGTTGACTCTTTTCTGTTGGAAGCTCCTCCTAAGTTCCTCTGAATAAATTTCCCGACTTACGTTAACCTATCTGTTTGCCTCTTTGTCCCGGATGTGACAATAATGTAGTAAACAGTTAATGTTTCAGTTAAAGTCAGTTGTTCATCATTGTTGATTTAGTGATGTCATCATCCAGCTCAGTTCAGTTCTCTCAATAAGTCAACTATACTGCCAACAATGTAGTGTTCCCAAGTAAGCAAGCCAAAGGTGACAGTGGCAAGGAACCAAAACGCCATCAGTGACAGAAATGGAGAAAAAAAAAAACCTTGGGAGAAACCAGGCTCAGTCGGGGGGCCAGTTTTCCTCTGGCCAGATGAAGCCAGCATAATGTGGTTTAATTTCAGGCTGCAACACAAGTCAGATTGTGCAGAGGACTCGTCTGATTCTCGCGGTCTTGTGCTGATGGCCGTCTAGTTGACGAGGTCTTCGCAGTGGATCTGTCTCTAGTTGACATGCTCTCCGCTGACCTTCAGGGCTGTAGAGGTCATCTCTAGGTGCTGATCCACCATCTGGTCTGGATATGGACTGGATTTGAGTGGCTATGGTGACCTCGGAATAAGAATGAAACAGACTAATATTAGCATAGATGCCATTCTTCTTACGATGTAGTGAGTACATCAGGGTTATGGGAAGTGTTCCCGGTTCCGGTTGACCTAATTAATGCAGCCTAACATTCAGAGTTAGGGTGCTAAATAGGAAAAGGATCTGCTGCCTGCAGTTGATTTTGATATTCTAGGTATTATCAAATGGCCAGAGTTTTGATATCACAGCGGATGTGAAGGACTATAATGCGATAAGAGCTCACTCAAGTACTGAGAAGCTAAACCATTCAGGGCTTTATAAGTAATTAGCAAGATTTTAAAATGTATACAATGTTTAATAGGGAGCCAGTGCAATGTTGGCAGAACCGGGCTAATATGGTCCTACTTCCTGGTTCTAGTAAGAACTCTAGCTGCTGCATAATACCAAAGATCTGCAAACTAGCTGTTTAAGTTAGGAGAAGATGGAGAAATACTGGACAGAGCTGTTCATGAGACAATAACAAATATATATTTGGTGGATAAACTAAATGGCCCCTTAAGAAAATTAACCAAGGTTTTACTACAAAAAAAAAAACATGGTTACTATAGTTAAACCATGGTAACCAAAAAGTAACCATGGATTTGCTACAATAACCATAGTTTAATAATGGTATTTGTAGTAAAACTGTGGTTATACTAATGGTAATCAATACACCAAAAAGCAATGGTTACTACACTTTTACTATAATACATCCATGGGTAATATTTGTAAGGGGTGGATAAACTAAATAAATATTGCGTTAATGGAATGCACCTGAACTAGAGGGAAAAAAATCTTTGGGCATGCCTTGAATTGTTACAGCTTAATGTGTATAGACTTGAACAGGGGCTGAGGAAAATAGCGGCCTTGATTGAGTTACATGATTGAGTTACGCCTCAGCATTTATGGAGAACGAGTTCTGTCTGTTGCCAGGAGGCAATTCATCTCCTGATAAAGGAGAGGCAAAGATAGAATTAACTGATGAAGAATTAACTCTCAAAGGCCCATAACAAAGTAAAATACTTGTTGAAAGCAATTAAATAAAAAAAAATGTTTTACGAAAGAAGGGGTAAGAAGTACATTTAATGCTGTATCACAACAGCTTACTATGATCATATGACAGTTTCCTGACATTATTCTCTACAATTTAGGACTAAATTGAATAATTTTGCTAGTAAATATTTGATATACAGTATAATACAAATTTGATCATATCATGGTTAGTAATTGGAAAAGATTACATCCCTCAAAACTGTATAGAAAAATGCAACAGTGGGCTTTAGTTATCAACATTCTACTATATTATTTATAGATTGGAGCCTATTCAGTAAATCATAGACAAACTCCAAATGATTTTTCATACAGTTTTATGATTCTACAACATTCCTACACATCACTGACATCTTAAGGAGGCAAAGTACCTGAAATGCATATTTAGAGAAGCAAAAATGCATATTTTGACCTTTAAAAACCTTCCCAGTAAGATAGAAGGCGGAAAATCATTGCAGAGCAACCCTGTGACACTCTCTAAAGTTTAATTATGTCTACCCTCAAACCTATTGCAAAGACTTTTGTGAAGGCCAAAGCACTGGAGGCCTCTAAATTTTCAGATACTTTGCAGGTGGTCAGTGACGCGTACACTCTATGAAATTTTCAGAAAAATAGGACCTAATAGGCTGTTAATATGAGGAAATTTCCTGTATTGAGATTTCACAGGTGTTTTACCTGTACAGTATTTTGAATTACATTGTGTTGCATTTTAGGGTTAAAGGAGTTCGGAAACTTAACAGATAATGTCCTTGCAGACAATTATCAGCAGCCTAACTTTTCCGTTTTTCTACGGAATAGTTTTTTTGTTAAGGTGCAACGAAAAAGCAAGGTCAAAAAAGTTCCATTGTCCATTACGTGATGTCTGTAGCGATGTACTATGAACAGAGGTGGACAGTAACTAAGTACATTTACTTGAGTATTGTACTTAAGTACACTTTTTGAGTATCTGTACTTTACTTGAGTATTATTTTTTCTGGGAACTTATGACTTTAACTTCACTACTCTTGAAAGACAAATATTATACTTTTCACTCCACTACATTTCTATGAAAGTCCTCGAAGTAGAAAGTTGTAAGCAAAGCAAGTACTTCTGTACTTTTACTTGAGTAAAAATCTGTCTTTACAACTTTTACTTGTAACGGAGTAATATTTGACAAGCAGTATCTGTACTTTCACTCAAGTAATGGAGTTGAGTACTTTGTCCGCCTCTGACTATGAAGCAGTGATATGATATTTCACTGTGAAAAAAACTATGATATTTTTCTAAAAACCATTTGACCTGCTCTTTAAGTTAATTTGAAACCAAGCAGCCTGGTCAGCATGGTGATGAAACCAAGCAGCCTTCTGTTGGTCAGCATGGTGAATTCTCGTCCTGACCAACACAATACGAAATCTCTGTCACGCGACATTCCCCATCGCGTGGGTTCTCCAATTAAAATGGCTTGTAAATTCGCCGAATGTCGGTAAATGTGACCGCACCTTTACAGAGTAATTTCTGGACTATCCATTATATAAGAAATGATCCAAATTTCAGTCTCCTAGTCTTCACGTGAAGGCATTATTTTCCCAAAACTGACTCTAAAACAAAATATGTTATTTATTTTTATTATTTTGTTTTTGTTGTTGGCTGCGTGAATGAGGAAAAACGAAGATACCTCTTTCATGTAAATGCTTGGTTTCTGAAGGCTTTGAAACGAATGAGGGAACTCTCTGGAGTCTTGGCCATTGAGGAATGTAGTAACACTGAGATCTCCACAATTGTCAGGATGCGCGCACATTTATAAATAAATAAATCTGCTGTCTCTCTGGCGTTCGCATTCGCGCGCATCCGCGCTGGAGCTGACCGTGGTGCTGATCGCCGCACGCTCGCTCAAGATCACTGACATGCACGAGCCTCAGGACCTGAACACCTCCGACACCGAGACTGAACTTGACGTTCCCTCACTACCTTCAGTTTCGGAGGCAAGCCTGAAATAATCGAGCATGAATCTGAAGTGAGACGGAAGCATTTTGGAAGTCGAAGAATAGTCAATATTAAACCTGATGCTGTCATGGACGTTCCGGCACGTGTTTTAATAGGATTTGCGAACATGATGTCCATCATGAGATTTTTACTGTACTTCATTTAAGATGTGATTATTTGGATGAATTTATATTCATAATGTTGCTATAAACAAACCCGTTTAGAAGCAAAAGAAGATAACTATATATATTTGGATTCTTGGACATTTGAAGTGGAGATATGGCTCACGTTCTTGTCCTTGTTAACTCAGTCGGACTGTTGCTCTTCGTTAGTGAAATGTTTCTGGTGGGAGCAAGTAAGTTTCTTCTTACTATGAAACATTTTTCTGATAAGCAGCGTTCTGTCTTGTATTGAATGGATGCACGTGAGCTTCTGCAAATGAGATGAACTGAATCTTTGCTGGTATTGCTTGGATGCTCTGTGTTGGGGGTCGTTGTGCGTCTGTGAGCAAAATCATGCCATGCAATAGGTTACATAAATCGGTACTTTCACTGTAAGTTTTATAGTGGTTATGCAGTATATTACAAATTTGGATTGCAAAAGATTAGTTTGATTCTAAAATATTAAATCAATATTATATCAAATCTATATAATCGAAAATGGCCCCCATAATGCTGGTCAGAATAAACATAACGATCAACCTCTCAGCTGCAGCTGTATTCTACAATATATCGCATTGAATAGAAGATTACTTAAAGTTCATTGTGTATTACAGAAAATTTAATAGTAAGAAATAACTGTTAACATTCATGTATTTTGGTAAAGACTTTTACCCAAAGCGACTTATGTTGCATTCAAGGTATACATTTTAGCAGTTCATGCATTCCTTGCGAATCGAACCCATGACTTTGCTGTTGCCAGCACCATGCTCTACTGTTTGAGCTACAGGAATACTTGAACCTTGTAAAATATGGGGACCTTGGGGAATTTTCAAGCATGACATGAAGGTATGGAAGCATGTGAGGAAAATACTTTCCTGTGTTGTTCTGAACCTTTCCCTTTTTTCCTGATTGAGTCATCTGGGATTTTGTGGTAGCTTTGATAAGGCAGCAGTTGACACTTCTGTTCTCACAAGCACAGTGGTGAAATATGAACACTTCCAGTGCAGAAAGTTGCTCCTCAGAAATCAGGGCATCTCTCCTTTTGCAAAATAGATTACACCTGTCAAAGGAAACATAACAGGATAGTGCAATATTCATTCTCAACGGCTGCATATTTAAAATAATAGTTTACTAGGGCATATAACACTAAATAATCTATTCATTCATCTTTTCCCAGCCATGCATTAACATAAGTGCAATGTCAACATGAATGTATACAAACTGCAGAAGGTCATGTCCAGTACATGCATGGCACAACAGACACAATTGATTAAATTTAAACAGAGGGATCTGTGAGAAATTATGATCATGCAGTTTGAAATCTGTCCTAGTTTATCATTCAGAGCAGCTTCTTTGCAGAGATTTAGGACTGGAGAATAATTAAAATTCAACTTGGTTTCTTTTCCTTGAAAACTGACACCTGAATTGAGCTAGTTAGTGTCATGCAGAGCACAGCACTGCTCAAAATATTACAGCAAAATCACCCTTGATTAAAGGAATAGTTCACTCAAATACGAAAATCTGCTTAAAATTGACCCATCATCAGGCCATCCAAGATGTAGAGGAGTTTCATCATCGGAACAGATTTGGAGAAATTTAGCATTACATCACTTCCTACCAATGGATCCTCTGAGAATGAGAATTCAAGCAGCCCAATAAAAACATCACAATAATCCACACCAGTTCAGTCCTTCACTTAACATTTTGTGAAGTGAAAAGCTGTGTGTTTGTAATATAAAAAACCATCAAGACAATTTTAAAGGGATAGTTCACCCAAAAATGAAAATTACACCCTAATTTTATTAACCCCCGCAGTTGTGTGGAGCAATTTTTTTTTTAGGATGTATAGATGCAGTTTATTGGACTTCTCGGACTATTGAATATCACCCATTCACTGCCTTTATAAAGCTTGGAAGAGCCAGGACATTTTTAAATTTAACTCCGATTATATTTATCTGAAAGAAGAAAGTCATATATACCTAGGATTGCTTAAGGGTGAGTACATTTTGGGGTAATTTTCATGTTTTGATGAACTATCATTTTAATTTAAAAAAATAAAATAAACATGAGTCCTCTATCTATAATATTGCTTTCTCCAGTGAAAAACGTGTCTCATCTGAATCTGGGGAGAAATATGCACAGATCAGGCACCATTTACAAGCAAAACTTGTCTAAACATATCTGTTGGTGGATTTTGATGTGAGAGGACAACAAGGGATGGCCTTTTTCACGGGAGGAAGCGTTATTATGGATTATGGACAAATTATTTGGCCAGAAGAGACAGTTTAAAATGCTTTAATGATGGATTTGTTTCTTACAAACATGCAGCTTTACACTTCACAAGGTATTAATTAATGGACTGGAGTCATGTGGATTACTTGTGAATTATTTTATCAGATATTTGTACTCTCATTCTGATGGCACCCTTTCACTGCAGAGTATCCAGCCATTAGTACCAGACCTGATGCACTTATGTCCAGATGGAAAGCCTTCCCAGCACAGTAGAAGCTGTTATCACTAAAATGTTAAACTTAAATGTTCAGCAGGCACATATGGGTGTGGTGTTCATGTGTTCGAATACTTTTGGCCATGTAGTGTATATCTGGAGGATTTGTGCTGAAATTGGCTGCCTGTTAAAAATTGTCTGACTTCCAACACCTCATCTAGCCCGTAGTGAGGTGGCAAGAGAATTGCATCACCGGGCCCGACCTGGTGGACCGTGGTCACCAATTACATTGACCTTAAACTGCCACACTGCCCAATTCCACCTCTTGTGGACCCAGGGAGAGGAAGTGTTCACCGATCACAGCTAGTACATTTTCATATGTTTGGACAGACACTGAACATGTTTACAAATCCTTTAAAGGGGTCATATGATGCGATTTCAAGTTTTCCTTTCTCTTTGGAGTGTTACAAGCTCTTGGTGCATAAAGAAGATTCAGCCACGCCTACCTAAAACGGCTCGTTCTAACACGCCCCCACATACCTACGTCGCTATCTTGGAAGATTTGCATAACGCCGCCCAAATGTTCACGCAAAGAAAGAAGGCGTAACTTTTATTCTCGCTGTAGTTTTGTTGTTTCTGCTGCCATGTCGTAAAGATGCTGTGTGCTTCGTTGCGAAAGCGAAACTACTTTGTTTGGTCTTCCAAAAGAGGACGATATCTGCTTCGTCATGCCTAGAGCTGATCCGTGCTGGTTGCTGAGGAAATACTACAACTTTGCGCTGTCGATCGCCGGATTGGCTTTCACCGTGGACGAAGCGGATTCCAGCCCGGGGTCGTCACATGCCCTTCCAGACGTCGTTCTCAAGCCCACCCGCCTCAGCTCACTCTAACACTCCGGCCGTTCCTCACTTTATCCCCCGGCCTCTGCTCACTGTAGGCCGGCGTGTGTGATGCTGTTTCGTTTGTGAAAGCGAAACTACTTTGTTTGGTCTTTCAAAAATGGACATGACTAGAAATCAGTGGTTAAGTTGTATTTACAACACTGTTCCAGAACACTTCAACCCAAATATTCAGATGTGTGCAGCACATTTTAAGGAGGACTGTTTCCTGATCCTGGAAGAGTAGACTACAATGCCGGCTGTTCTGACTCAAATACTTTAAGTATGTTTTTTATATTTAAAGAGTTTTTATATTTTATATATTTAAAGCGAGTTTTTTGGGCAGTGTAGAGTAGGGCTTGTTGTTTGTCATTTCTCCGATCACAAATGCAGACATGGTTTTATGTTTATGTTTGCGGCACAACGCAACACGTAAAAAGACAGTATAAATTATTATAATCCATAATTATGTCCCCACTGGATGGTTTTAATGTTTTTGAATCATCGCTCCAGCCTGGCAGGGCATCATCACAATATGGTAAGGGGCGTAACATTTCAATCACAACGCACTGGATAGCTGGCCAATCACAGCACACCTCGCCTTTTCAGACTGATGAGCTTTGTAAAAATCGACGCGTTTCAGAAAGGCGGGGCATAGAGGAGAAACAATAATGTACAGTATGTGGAAAATAATGTGTTTTTTTAACCTTAAACCGCATAAACACATTTAATTACACCAAATACTGTTCTTTTTAGCAGCATCATATGGCCCTAAGGTTTATAGAATATATTATGAAATGAATCAGTTGATTTTATTGTATCTATAATAAATAAGATTATTTAAATATTTTAATTTTTTGATAGCACACAGTCAAAAATCAATACATGAGCATGTTAATGTTACACTGTGAAACCACTTATATTTCATATGCATACTATTAAGATGACTCTGTATATGCTGTGTGTGTGTGCTGTATATACTGGTGATTATTGATGACATCTAGCTTGAAACAAAGAAAAGCAAAAATGTGTGCGTTCAACATTTCCACACAATAAAATAAGGATTCAGTCTCCACATGTTCAGTCTTTTGTGTGCGTGACTCTTATATTATGTGTCTTTGAAAAGTGAAATATAAGGATATAAAAATGTAATTATAGAGAAACATCAAGTGTAGGATACTAGTTTCAGATCTAATAGAAAACAAAATAATGATCTACAAGGACAAGAAAAATTTTACTTACAAATTATACTCAGAAAAAATTGTGCACAAATTCTACCCTGTGCATTAGTGATGGGGAAAGTTTAGTGATTCTTTGTCACAGTGTCTGGTTGTGGTGCCCTGGACTGGCCACTTGAGGGCGCTCTTCCGGTTTCTATGTTTTATGTGTTAAACTCCATTTCACATAGTCCCTTGCTTGTTAATTCTGTTCTGATCAGTAGCACCTGTTTATTGTTTCCTATCATGATCACCTGTTTATCATTTACTCATTATCCCATCTATATATACCATGCTCACTCTGTCTGTCATTGCTGCTAGATTGTGTATTGTCTTCTGCGTTCATAGTTGTCTCATGTTCATCGTGTTTTCTGTTCTCTGTTTTGGATTACCTTTTGCCACGTTTTTGTTCTGTTCTGTTCATTTGTTACTTTCATTAAACTGCACTTGGATTTACCTTGTTTTCTCCTGGGATTCCGTGACAGAATCTAGCAGCCACTACAAGATCCAGCAGTTTGTTTTTCTTTTCACCTTTTTTTTGTGGAACATGGACATTCGTATTATTCCTCCTGCTTCGAAGGAGCTTAAGGCTCGGCTCCGGATGTTGGCGGATCTTTGCCAACAGGGGATGGAGATTGGGGGTTTCGCTCAGACCTTTTGGAACTTTGCGGTAGGGATGGAACTTTATGACTCCAATTTAAAGAAGATTTTTAATGATTGTTTAGACAACCCTGTGCTTCCTCGGGAGATGGGTGGGCTTAAGATTCTTGACTTTTGGGGGTCTCATTGAGTATCTCCATTACCGCAACTTGGTATTGTCATGTCGGTCTGAGTCCCTTGCAGTGCCCCCAGAGATGCCCGCTCCAGTGGATGGCGAATCATCATGTCTCAGTCACGCAAGCGAGGGTCAAGGAGGAGGGCAGCAAGGTCCACTCCAGTTCTCCCGGAACCCGCTCCAGTCGGGGAGCTCACAGAGCCCACTCCAGAGCCCGCTCCAGTCCGGGAGCTCACAGAGCCCACGCCAGAGCCCGCTCCAGTCCGGGAGCTCACAGAGCCCACGCCAGAGCCCGCTCCAGTCCGGGAGCTCACAGAGCCCACGCCAGAGCCCGCTCCAGTCCGGGAGCTCACAGAGCCCACGCCAGAGCCCGCTCCAGTCCGGGAGCTCACAGAGCCCACGCCAGAGCCCGCTCCAGTCCGGGAGCTCACAGAGCCCCCCCCCTCTGTCCTTCAGACTCCCACTAAGCGGCGGAGGGTGAGAAGCAGGACAGGAAAACCCACCCAAGAGCCCGCTCCAGTCCAGGAGCTCACAGAGCCCACGCCAGAGCCCGCTCCAGTCCGGGAGCTCACAGAGCCCACGCCAGAGCCCGCTCCAGTCCGGGAGCTCACAGAGCCCACGCCAGAGCCCACTCCAGTCTGGGAACCCACAGAGCTCATTAAGGAAGCCACTCCAGTCCGGGAGCTCACAGAGCTCATTAAGGAAGTCACTCCAGTCCGGGAGCTCACAGAGCCCACTCCAGAGCCCGC
>NW_015505978.1:214849-251445 GCF_001515645.1 Sinocyclocheilus grahami | reverse complement strand
CTCCAGTCCGGGAGCTCACAGAGCCCACTCCAGAGCCCGCTCCAGTCCGGGAGCTCACAGAGCCCACTCCAGAGCCCGCTCCAGTCCGGGAGCTCACAGAGCCCACTCCAGAGCCCGCACCAGTTCGGGAGCTCTCAGAGCTCATTAAGGAATCCACTCCAGTCTGGGATCTCACAGGGACTGTTGCGGATCAATCGGCCTGTCCTGTTGCAGCCATCGAGGCTGGTACTAAACTCTCTGTGCTCTTGTTTACCTGAGCCGCCTCGGGGGGGGGGGGGGGGGGGTAATGTCACAGTGTCTGGTTGTGGTGCCCTGGACTGGCCACTTGAGGGCGCTCTTCATGTTTCATGTGTTAAACTCCATTTCCCATAGTCCCTTGCTTGCTAATTCTGTTCTGATCAGTAGCACCTGTTTCCGATCATGATCACCTGTTTATCATTTACTCATTATCCTATATATATATATATATATATATACCATGCTCACTCTGTCTGTCATTGCTGCTAGATTGTGTATTGTCTTCTGAGTTCATAGTTGTCTCATGTTCATCGTGTTTTCTGTTCTGTGTTTTGGATTACCTTTTGCCACATTTTTGTTCTGTTCATTTGTTACTTTCATTAAACTGCACTTGGATCTACCTTGTTTTCTCCTGGCATTCCGTGACATTCTTTAATTAATTGAAGTCAGTTTGTTACTTCAGCAGGTGGCAAAAAGTCACCATCTTTGAGTGGGTACAATTCTTTCAACAGTGACGATTTATTTAAAAACTGAGTGAGTCACTCAACCGATTTGTTCAAAACTGCTAAATCATTAAAGGAGTAGTTCACCTACAAATGAAAATGTCCAGGTTTTTCTCTATCTAATGCAAGTGAATGGTGCTCACCGTAGACTGTTTTTGACAATTGTTAATAATAATTGTCACGCTCAACCTATACTTGTCAGTTGGGGTTTCTTTGAAGCTGCTTGAAATAGGATTTTGGACCGTTGGAAATGGTCTACTGTGAGCACCATTCTCTTGCATTAGATGGGGAAATATCCTGGAACGTTTTCCTCCCAAATCTTAATTTCTCTTCAGCTGAAGAAAGGAATACCTATTCTTAAATTCTCCATCTTGTCCATAGAAAACCCATTCACTGTTCAAGGACAGTGTGGGGTGTTGTGGTATTATGTTGACACCTTGCTCTGCCGGGAAAGAGCAGTGTTCCCCTGAGGGTGAGACGTGCTCCCTCTGTGGCTTTGTCCTGATAGAACGCCCTGCAGCTCCATCTGTGAGTGCATTGTTTACCCAGAGAGGATCAGACAGCACATTTCACGAAATCTATGAAGCACTAACCCCTTACCAGAATTCATTGCATGCCTGCAGGTCATTAGAGCATGAGCTAACATAGTGGTGGACAGAGATGGTTTGAGAGAGATGCCACAATTAGGCTGTGAAGAGAAAGGACTTGGTGTTGTGTTCTCTTTATTGCATTCACCAAACAGATATCTTATGTAGCAAGACGATTCATTTAAATCCTCAATTTGGACCTCAAGTTGTTCAAGCAATCAATATGCACATTTGCAATTTAAACTGAGGTTGTGAGGTCTTGCATTACTTAACATTTATAGAAAAAAGGAGGGATGAGCAATTCAGATTTTTTTTGTAGTCTAAATGTGTATTTTTAGCTAACAAGATCAAAGCCACACAAATTTCTGCCGTTACCCAGAAGACTCTGGGCACACGGGTTTATTCTGCTTTCATACTTGTGGATCGTATGAACTTGTGTGTTTAAGGTCTCTTTGAAGGAGATTTTGGAGCAGCCCGTGTCTGCTCTTAGATCATGGGGAACAGTTGAAGTGCTGCTATGTGACCTGTTTCCTGTGAATTACTCTGACAGGATGTCTGTGTCTCATGTGGCCTCTTGCTTTTTAACTGTATGCTCAGTGTTTTACCCAGGGTGACCTGCGCTCCTCTTTCGGTTATGTAGCAGATTTGAGTGCATCTGACTTGTGCTTGAGTGGTTGAGACATGATAGAGATAATGATAGATAGTCTTATTTTACATCAAATGTATATTTGCTTTTTTGTGGGTTTAAGTTTTATCAGAGATATACGCATATCACTCCTTATCAGATACTAATGGAAGTGTGCAAAGCTGGCATCAGTATATCCATCAGTGTTTGCAGTGCACATTTGTGAGATACTCCAACGTCTGACATGGTGCAGTTTAGTAACTGGATTTCACTGAGGATACAGACAACAGAAGTAGTTACTAAAGTCTTATTTATACTTTCCATTTATTGTACTATATTTGCTGTAACACATAAAAAAAGTCAAATTAAGATTTCCTTGTTATTCTCTCACCTTTATTTCTTTCCACCCCATTTTTCTTCTTTGAACACACAAAATGAGATGTATTGCAGAATTTTGATAACTTCTGTTTTTCTTACAACAAAAGTGGAAGCTGATTTATTTAAGATTTAAGACATATTTAATATATCATCAAATAATTTATGTATATAGCTTGGCAGTATAAATCACCATATGTGGAAAACAAAACCATGGAGATGTGCAGTATAATGCACTGGAAAATAATATTAGATTGAAACAAGATAGGGTGGGTGAACTGTCTTTTTTATTTTTAATGTATATTTTAATTCATTCAGACAGTAAGATAATGCAATGCAAATTAAAGTAAAGTGACATGGGGCCAAGTATGGTGACCCATACTTGGAATTTGTGCTCTGCATTTAACCCATCCAAGTGCACACACACAGAGCAGTGGGCAGCCATATTGCTGTGGTGCCCAGGGAGCAGTTGCCAGACCTGAGACTCGAACCCGCAACCTACAGATTACAAGGCCAACTCTATAACCATTAGGCCATGACTGCTCCTAATGATTGCCCCTATGCAAATGCTGATGGTACCACCATAACTCGAGTCTTCCTTTATCTAAACAATTATTTTCCACATCACTAAAGAGCTTATGCCTGGCCATGTATCACAATTTATTTGAAGCTACCTTCAGACATGTGTAACCTCTATTACTTCAAGGACAATGAGCTCTTGCAGGGGAAGAGCGATGTTAATGTAATGGCTAAAATGACAAAAACCTGATGAATTGTTTCATAAGAACCTTCTATTCCTGATCAGTGAAGAATGTTCATTATATTAAGTTAATGGATTAAAAAAAATTGGCAATTCATTATGTGTCATTACTTTCTGGACATTGGCATCAAACTAGCAGAATGGATTCTTAGTCACTGGGACTTTGATGTGTTTTGACATGGAAACATTTTGTTTCAGAGTACAAATATTTGCTGCTTTCTGTGACAAATTATCAGTTGTTTTTAAGAGACATAATTTAACAGACTCTGAGGTATAAATACAATTGTTAATGTGGCAGATGACCCAACCAGATGTTCTCCCATGATATCAGTTTATGAAAATCTTTCATTTTTCACTTCAGTGAGCATCTGCTGGACAGATGGAATAAAACTGGCTTGGCATTTAGTTTGTAACAACACATTACAACAGTGATGTGTTTTCTTCTTACACTAAGAGACATAACCAACAGAATTTAGTCTTTCTAGAAAATACCGACAAAGGATTTGCAACAAGTGACCATCTTTATAAGTGAGTACTGATTAATTTAAAAAAAATAAAAATCAGTCTGTAACAGTTTGTAGATCGGGAAGGAGGAGGCGGGAACCGGCGAACATTTAAACAAAACTTTAATAAAATAAACCTAATAAACAATCATTCTGTTTTTCCTTGTGTCTACAGCCAAATTATACTTCCCTTGTCCATGTTCTGCTCCGGTTTGCAGCCTTTTGCACATGTAATATTGTGGAAATATCTTATATAACATATATATCTTTGGCCAGTGTAGAGCTCATAATAACCCCTTGCACACAGAATTACACAAAAGCAACAGTGTAGCTACATATCTGGAAACTCATTAAAATGGAAGGTTTGGTGCATGTGGCCACATAGACTCTTTGATGTCGCAGTCAGCCTTCACCGAGGTGGCCCTCTCCTTCCTCAAAATGATTATCTGTGGTGCAGAGCTGGAGTCAGACCTCTCTCCATCCAATTTACACAGCTATTGCTGAGGGCAAGGAAGACCAGCATAATCAGCCGTGACCCCTATTGTGTATGATCATAGCTGCATAGAGATGAGTGCTGCCATACTAGTGACCTCCTAGGGCGTCAACACGGGGCATTGATTATCAGTCTGATGCTGAGTATGATCCGTCAGCATTGTGATGCATTATGGGTTTTGTTGCTGATGATTAGCTCTGGAGAATAGCAGACAAATGACAAATGCAGATCCAAGCTGCTCTGCTTGCCTTATGCTGTATTCTATACGCCAGTGCTGAGCAGTGTCTTCTTTAACTGGATATGCTGTCTAATTTATCAGAGGCTACAAATAAGAAACTCCATGGCAGGCGTCGATTTAAAAGTAGGGCTTTTGCCAGGCTGTGCCTTCCCACATGCATACACTTACACATTACACAAACAAGATTTGTCAAGCATGGTGAAGACAAAGGGAGATTAGAAGATATGTTGTCAGAAGATATTTTGTCAGTGGGCTTTCAAAATGTAAAAAAAATTACTTTGCTTGAGAAAACATTAAAATGTAGAGTTATTTTCATTTATTTATTTATTCTAATTGAATTTAGTCATGATTTGCATCAAACAATAATGACGGTTCATAGCAACAGAGTATAGGCACCAAAACTGTTATGTATCCACTTACCCGAATCTACAGACACTTATAGTACATACATATTCCCAAAATTGTATTATGTAACAATAACAAGGGAATTTATAGCAATGTTAATATTAATTCCCCATTCCCCAAACTCATTACTTGTAGTTTAATGAACTGCACATCACTGCTAAATGCTTGGTTTTTTTGTTGGTACTTTCCACTAATACGTTGTACTTTGGTGTTCCAAAATGTGTGTTTTTTAAAGCATTAAAGGTACAAACACCATGTTTATCCTAACAACAATTCGATCTTTTAGATAAACTAATATTCAGTAATTTTTTTTTACAAAAACCATAACTAACCGTGACTAAATTACCAAAAACATACTCTCTTAGAAAAAAATTTACAAACTGCCTCTGTCAGTATGCTAATGTATACACTTTAGGTATTGTACTAATATGTACTTTTAAAGTGCTAACATGAACCTTTAAGGGACTAATTTGTATAATTTAGGGGTAAACAAGGTACAGAGATGTACCTTTTTAGCTTTTGCACCTGAGGATACCACACCAGTGACAGTTTTTTTCTGAGTGTAATATTTTTTTTAAATGCATTATAACATATATATATAACTTTTAATGCTAATTTGTTTATGCTAATTTAACATGGATCAATATAAATAAAAGTTTCAAGCATGTGTTACTGTTACCCAATCTGGCATGTTTTAAAATAAACTAATTGTACTACATTTTTAATATTCTTAAATTTTTATTTAAAACTATTAAATTAAATGTAATACTCATCAGAAGAAAATATTGCCTTAAAATAATTTTCCTCCCAGTAAACACTACTGGGGGGAAAAAAATTGTTTCATGCATTATTTGTTTTTCTATTGATAGAACTTGCCTGCTAATGTTGTGGTCTTTTGATAAAGATGCGTCATACAGATCTGGAACAGAACCATTGTACAACAAGCCACAACTTATTTCAAAACAGCTGTTATGTAACTTAGCTTAGAGTCTGTATTTGTTATTGTTGATGCTATTGCATTAGGGTACAGGAACAAAAAAAACACCCCTTCCCCTTTTTGCAATCGCCCACGCAAGTCCATTAGAGCACTGCTCAGAGGAGATGCTAGAAAATGCTCTCGCAGTTCAGTCTAGTTCACTGCCTTTTTATTTTCTCCAGAGTGGCAGAGGCATGTGCTGGAGTACTGGATCTGCCACTGTTCTCCTCTGCTTTTTGTGAGACTAATTAGCTTGTCTATTGCTTCCTATATAAATCATGATCGAGCACCCTAAAGTTGAGCTGAAATTAAAAAAAGGACCCACAAAAAAAGTCTCATACAGGACACATTGTGCTGAATTCAGTCAATATTAGAAAGAAGTTTCAATAAATAGTCATGAGGAGATCACTTCTGCTCTTCAGTATATATTTAATTTCCATTTCTTTGTGGTTTTTCATGAAACCTGCTTGGTTCTTTGATTAAATCCCTTTTGATTTCTGCCACTGTCAGTCTGATTTTGGTTCATTTACTTTGCAGCTACCTCTGAACGCAGACTCATTTAATTATGAAAGAAGTGGTAAACTGGTAATATAGCAAACAGCATAATGGACCCAAACAATTTTCAAGATTTCAGTTTGCTTTTAGAGAGAGCTGTAGCCCCCTCAGAGAGCTAGCCGGCATGAAAAGATCAAACCACAGAGTAAATGTTTTACATCCGAAATCTGATTGGTCAGATTGGAAAGCTTTCTTGGCAAGCGTCTCAGACAGTCTATAAAAGGACAGCAAATAAAACAGAGCATAGCAACATATTTCAAACCTGTGGATTTATTGTGTGTTTTCATGGGAAGGTAATAGCTTGTCCATGACTTATTGCTCTGTGCTAGTTTCTGGACTGAAAATAGAGTGGAAATGTTATAATAATATATCCATTCAAGTATGGCAGTAAATTATTTATATCGTTATTGCCCTATAATTAATAACGTAGAATAAGTAGGCAATGAGGCCTGACAAGTTATGAATTATATAAATTATTAGGGTTCAAAGATTCAAAGTTAATAGAATAAATTTTTTTGTTTCTAGACCGTCCACCTGCTCCAGTTAATGTCTCAGTTATGCACCTGAGAGCTGATTCAGCAACCGTGTCCTGGGAGGTGCCTGAGGGTGACATCATCATCGGCTTTTCCATCTCTCAACAGGTAAAAAATTTTACACAAAATATAATCTGTTATTTCTAATATTTCTAAGTATATGGGCACCGACAGCTTGTGTTCTTTTTGTAAAACAAGTAGAATACACATTGTTTAAACATTGTTTTTTTTATTATTATATCCAAACAATTTTGTTCTGACCTTGGCTCATATATTTGGTTCTCCTAATTGTTTCGTTCTTTCTTTCTTTTCTTTAAAAAAAATAAAAATAATTGTAATTATTTTTCTTTTTCAAAACTTGTATTTTTCTTTTACAGTCATTAAGTGTGTTGACAAAGTTAAAACAATAACCTGTCTTTTTAAAATTAGGGGCCCTATTTTAATGATCTAAGTGCATGGTCTAAAGCAGTGGTTCCCAGCCCTGGTCCTGGAGGCACCCCAACACTGCACATTTTGAATGTCTCCTTAACCAAACTCACCTGATTGAGGTTATCAGCTCATTAGTAGAGACTCACAGACCTGAAATTGGTGTGTCAGAGAAAGGAGACATGCAAAATGTGCAGTGTTGGGGTGCCTCCAGGACCAGGGTTGGGAACCACTGGTCTAAAGCACACGGCGCAATTGCACTTAGGGCATGTCTGAATCCCCTTTTGCTAGTTTAAGGAAAATGGTCGGGGCGCTCGGCGCATGGTCTAAAAGGGTTGTCCCTATTCTCTTAATGAGTAATGGGTGTGTTTTGGGAGTAACGTAAACTCCATAAACTCCATAAACCAATCAGAGTCTCATCTCCTATTCCCTTTAAATGCCAGTTGCGCTTGCGCCATGGCGGATTCGCTATTTACAGAATTTGCAAGCGGAAAATCTGAACTCTTGCGTAATTCTGATACATGCAAAGACTATCCATTATGACGTACGCATTTTTATATTTATGTACACAATAATAATCTTTTACATTTGAATCCTTTAGTTTTTCATTTTTTTAAATGTTTGTGTGCTGCTGCACATCCCTGTGTGTGTAATAAGCAAAGTGTAGGCCTATAGGCACATATTACTAACGCGCTCTTTAAATAACAAAACAATTATAATAAAAAAATATTGTGCCAGACTTTAGACCAGGTTTCAGTTGGTCAAAGGCGCAGTCTATTTCAGTTGCCTCAAAATAGCAATGCGCAAGCAATGCGCCTGAACACACCTCATTTTCAGACCAGCACACCCATGGGCACAAATGCATTTGCTATTTAAACCAGGTGGGCAGGACGTGAAAATGAAACTAGCAAAAAACACTTGCGTCGCACCTGGTGCCGCATTGCGCCGGGTGTATGATAGGTCCCTAGATGTCATGCGAATGTTTTTGTCTGAATTAAATCATACCTGATTTTAGCATGGCTGAAACACTGTGTTGACCAATCAGAAGAAAGGACCAGAACTTTTATAAACATTCATACCTCCATGCTACTTTTTGTTTAAAAATTGTGTGGCCAGTAAATGTGAATTTGGTCATATTTAGATGTAGTTGTGATTAATGTCCTATCCTCATTGTAAAAGATTAACATGGTTGTTTACTGAAATTCAGAAGCTATTTATTATGTGACTGACTGACTGATTTCACATTTGAGCAATTACAAATGTATCTGTCAATCATGTTATGCAATAGGTTTTCTGCATGTCTGTAATGGCTGTGCAGGCGACGCTCACAGATTAATGCATTATTCATTTAGCCAAAGACTTCTATCAGACTCCCCCACACCTAGAGGCTGCTTCAGAGCCCAAGGGCAGAGGAAAGTGCTTTGGATCTATTTGCAGACTTTAAAGACCAACCAAGGCAGAGCTAAATGCAACATTAAGAGGGCAGAATTATAGCTGATATTAAAGGCTGTCGTGTCATGTTTGGCTCTCAGGGCTTCAAGAAGATCCTTTAGCGCCCAAACGTGTGATTTATACTTTATGTGACCTTATAGAAAGTGCTTACTGTTACTGTACTGCTGACCTCTAGACAGGGTGAGCCATTTGAAATGTCAGCAAATACCAGCCTAAAGCTGCAGGTGATGTTTCAGAGTTTGTAAAAGTTTTTGTTTGGAAGAACATCTAAATATATGTAGTTTAGACTAGGAATGGACTACAAAACACCCCAGGAACAATGCATGCCCATCACAATCCACAGTATATAATGCCTCAATATAGATGCACCTCTTAATCATTGGATTTAGGTGTTTCAGTCAGACCCCTTTGCCACAGGTGTATAAAATTTACAAACATTTGTGAAAAAAATGGGCCATTCTAAAGAGCTCCGTGAATTCAAGAACAGATGGAGTGGTGTTAAGCACACTGCCACTGGACTATGGAGCATTGGAAACCTGTTCTGTGGAGTGACGAATCATGCTTTTCTGTCTGGTAGTCTGATAGGCAAGTCTGGGTTTGGCAGATTCTTGTAGAAAGCCTTCCCAGAAGAGTGGAAGCTATAGCTGCAAAGGGGAGACCAACCCTATATATTAATGTCTATGTATTCAGAATGCAATGTCATTAAAGTCCCTGTTGGTGTAATGGTCAGGTGTCCCAATACTTTTGTCCATATAGTGTATGTGTATTTATATATACTACTGATCTATAGCAATCCAGTGGCTTAACTCTTTCAGAGAATGGACGGCAAAATGCAGAGGTTTATCAGGGAGGTGAACACCACCAGCAGATCCTGTGTGCTGTGGGACCTGGAGGAGGAGACGGATTACATTATCCAGGTGCAATCCATCGGCCTGTACGGAGAGAGTCAGGCCAGCAAACGTGTCCACTTCAGAACCCTGAAGAAAACGGACCGCTTCCCCTCAAACAGTTCGAACCAAGGTAACAGACCACCCTCAATCTAATACAACAATGCTATGGAATTCTTCCCACTTTTGATGCAAGCCATCATAGCTTGACATTTTGTGTATTAAAAATGTGAAACGTCACAGTGACTGTTTACATTCTTAGCAGATTCTGCCATTGTGTTCAACAGTTCCCTTTCCTACAACCCAATTAATTATTGATGAACACTTCAGGCATGAATGCAGGTAGACCTTGTTACTGCCTCTCATTTTCAGCTCCAGCTTCTAATCAGCTCGCTGCCTCTCAGGGGGATGTGCTGTATATTGGTGCTGTGTGGCACAAGCGGGTGGTCCCTAATAGCAGGCCAATTGAGTGTATTATTAACATCCATTTCAATGTTGTGTTGATTCGAGATGTTTTTGAGAGATTTTCTCTTTGGTATGAAATCTAGCACAGCACTGAAAACCAGATAAATCAAGTTGCTTTCAACATGAGAGTTGCTATTTTTGCCAGCCATGTTGAAAACACCAAAACATCCAGTCTTATGCACACCGACGCAAATGGGGTGCTCAAAATTAATCATCCAAGCATTCAAAAATGCACGTTCAGAAATTCACTCAATATGTCATTAATGCTCTCCTGCCTTGGACTGAAATAACATATTCAACACATTAAGAATGTATCATCAAATTTGATTTGAAGACATCACGTTTGACTCTTGCTGACAGGAAGTTGTGTAATTAAGGACATTCACTGAAAATTAATTATTCCATAGAGCTTCAGTTCAATTAAACTACATTTAGAATTATTCCTAAAAAATTTGAATTAGAAAATAGAATTATATAAAAAAAATTATTTAAATTAAATATAGCTTTTTTGTAGAAGTTTGATTTTAGCTTCGTCTTGGCTGTCAGCTGTGCATAAGGCCACAGTTTAAATTCATCCAAGTGAAGAGAAAGACCTGTTATTAGAATTGCCTGGACAGAAGAAGTCTGGGCAGAACTTACACACACAATGAGGCATAAAAAGTATACTGTCAACTCATTCTAAGCTAATTTTTTTAATTAACTCTCGAACACTAATACTGTAAGTCTTTCCTATCTTATTACTTTTATTGTGGCTGCAATTCAATGACTTTTTAAAAAATATATTTCATTCTCTTTTTTTTTTCAATCCGTGGTCATTATAGTTTCTAGTGCAATACACTTGATAAACTGTATTTTAATGAATCTTATAAAACTGTTCGATACTGTAATTTTCTCCATTGCTTTTCACCAAGTCATGATGCCATGTATACCTTGACAGGCATATGTGTGTGTGTGTGTGTGTGTATATATATTTTGTATATATATATTATCCTGCTTGTTATTTGGCTAATTGCAATGTAAGTATATTATTTTGATTTGAAACCACTTATTATTATTATTATTATTATTTCACTTTAGATTAGCTACTGCTATAAAACAAATGACAAAATAGAAAACAAGACAAAGACTGCCGCAGTATTACAATATTGAACTTAAATTTTTCTGCATTTAAATTTTTTTATATGAAATGAAATGTTTCCATCCATGCTTTTCCCTGTACTGTTCAACTCCATTATTCTGTGACATTTTCCCATTTTAAAAATGACGTATTTTAAAATAACTGTTTGATCTTTCTGATCATATTTGGTTATTCAATTTACAGTGTTCAGTATTGAGGGTCATAGTTTAAAAATCAGTCATAGAAAAACCCATTCTGACCACTAATCTGAATATGATGTCAGATTATTTCAGATATGAAGTTCAACATCATCTGAATAAATGAATACATATATTTTTGACACAAATGGCAACATGACAACACAGAAAAAAATATAACAATGCATCATTCAAATAAGGTAATTCTTTGACATTTGCATGATCGTGACCCAGTGATTTACTGCATGTTCAGAGGAGTTCCGATTAGTGTAGTGTCTCTCAATGCATCAGTTCATCTGTCTGTGTTCCTATAATAATGTATCATCATGATGCAAAAACGGTTAAATTCCAACCCTCCCTCCTCCATCCTGCAGTGCATAGATTTGAAATTAGAAGCAATAGACTTAGCAGGGAGTATTTGCCATCTGCTTACAAACAGGAAACACGATCCAATGCAGAGTTCTGTTTTTCAACTCTCAAAGTCAACTTGTCATAATCGCCCGAGCGATAATCTGACCAGTATCCAAACAAATCCAAAAAGGAAAGAAGTCGTCTTCATAAAGATAATAGAGAGAGATAGGAAGTGTGCCAAGTCATTGAGTAATGTGTCTTTTTTGTAACTCTATACAGTTTCACTCTCATCTCAGAGGTATTTTTGGCCAATGCTTCTCATGTGCTGTCAGACTGAGCTGAAGATGATTCCCACTGGATGCAATTACTGTGATACTTCAAAGAACTGTGTCTGTAGAAGCTGAGTCAAAGACCAGGCCCTGCAGGTCTAATAAACAAGCCTGTGAATCCTGATGAGGAAAGACCCATCACATTTATAACTAGAAAGAAAATAAACAACTTATAGCAAGCACAATGCTTTCTCTGTGCTGATCCATACAGGATACTTACTCATCCTTAAGTTGTTCAAAAACCTATATGAGTTTTTTTCTTCTTCTGTTGAGCACAAAAGAAGATATTTTGAAGAACGTTGGTAATAAAGCTGTTCTTTCTATAGTTATTCTATGGAAGTCAATGGCAACGTCAGCTGTTACCAACATTCTTCAAAATATTTTCTTATAACACAAAATATCCTTTGTGCTCAACAGAAGAAATAAACTCCTACAGGTTTGGAACAACTTGAGGGTGAGCCTCAACACAATCTGAACATTCTGAAGACTCATCCAGTATAAAGTACTTTTTGTGCTAAGGAAAAGTTCCATGGATGATAAAAGATCCTCATGGAACCATCAATGCCAATAAAAAAAACTTTTTTTCTTTTCCTTTTTTTTTTAAAGAATGTAGGATTGGAACAACATGAGTCAGTAAATGAAGGTAATTTGTGCTGTACTGATTCTCTTCGTGCTTCTCATGAGAATGTCACAATGATATATACATGTGCAACAGTGTCTTTGAACTGATTTCAGGCTTGTGGAACTAATGAGCAGATGTCTTGCTTTTGGAACCTTGCACCAAAGAAGAAGCGAGGAAGCATTATGTTGTCTGGCATGTAGCAGCTCCTTTTTAAAGGGCTCTAAAGAGAACCCCTGTTGGGCTTTTGGAACACAATCAGTTAAATAAACAGCACTGCGTCCCACATGAGGCTCTTATCTCTGTTGAGAGAGGTGGCAAGGGTAGGTTGAACCTGCTTATGGAGCACAGACAGCATTCATTTTCCACACATGAGTGAAAAACCTCCACACTTATTGTTATAAATATTCATGGGGCTAATGAGAGGAGTCTATCCTGAGTCTTTAGCAGCAGAGAATGTGAACGGGAGCGAGTGAGACCGCTATTGGAAATCACGACAATGCATGTGATCCTTCCAGTAATTGGATGGTCAGAATATACACCCCCTCCCTCCCCCTCCCCCCAACCTTTCATTTTTAATTTATGACAGCAGGTGTCTCAGTGGCAGCGCTGCTTTCATCCAGAAAGGAACAGCAATTGGGAAGAGTGGCGCTCTGGACCAACTCCACACAGGTTAAAAGATATTTGGAGGAGGAAATGGGCCTGAATTCAATCCCTTTAACACTGGATTAATAATAAAGACAGATGGCTGGGTGGATCAGGCAGTGGTTGGATGGTGATGGTGATTGGGATGCTGGGAAATTGACCAGCTTTGGGATACATCCTTAGGGTTTAACAAAAGTAAAATGAATCACATAAGCAGCTGGCTGTGTTCTGCATACTTTTTTTTCCTCGTCATTTTTACACTGTGTAACTTTCGACACTCTAATAGTTGAAGCATAGTTGAAGTTGCAGAGAAATATTGTTTTGGTCATTACATGAGTTGAGCTTCGTCTTCACGGTTCTGTTAGGATGAATCTAATGGCTTGTATCTTTATTTATGGATATGACATAAACATGCACCAACAAATGCTGGAAGAATGAAGTTTCCAGTGAAATCCATCCCGACAGCTCTAAAGTATAAATAATTATTATTGGCTTACCATAGTGATTTGGTGTAAAGCAAATATAGTTTGGAAGATGCATTTATAATCTGCAGGAAAGGAAGAATTGCACAGGCTTGGAGATGTGCTGAAGGGTTATTTATACCCAAAGAGGAGAACTCTGAAAACATTGACCAGTTTCGGGTCATATCCTTACTCAGCATGGAGATTAAGTTCTTTTTCAGTGTTGTGGCCAAGAGACTCTCTAACTTCCTGCTGGGCAATAGATACATTGACTCATGAGTACAGAAGGGAGGCATATTCGGGGGGGCCTAGAACATAGAGGCGTAGTGACTCAGCTTATCAGGGAGGCAAGAGAGGGCAGAGGGGACCTGGCAGTAATTTGGTTGGATCTGACCAATCCGTACGGCTCAATACCTCATAAATTGGTACAGGTGGTGCTGGAGAGATACCATGTACCCCAGAAGGTGAAAGATCTAATCCTGAACTATTATAGCAAGTACATCTTAAGAGTCTCTGCTGGCTCCAGTTAGAAGTAGGTATCATCATCGGTTGCACCATCTTGGTCACCCTCTTCACGCTGGCAATGAACATGCTGGTCAAGTCAGCAGAGTCAGAGTGCAGAGACCCTCTCAGCAATCTGGAATGGGGCAGCCACCTATTAGGGCCTTCCTGGATGACCTCACAGTTACAACAATAACAGTGCCTGGATCCAGGTGGATTCTCCAGGGGTTAGAGAAGCTCATGTTGTGGGAGCGTATGAGTTTTAAACCCACCAAATCCCGGTCTTTAGTGCTGATGAAAGGGAAAGTGACTGATAAGTTCTGTTTCAGGTTGGGAAAAAATCTAATCCCATCTGTCACAGAAAAAAACAGTGAGGAGTCTTGGAAAGGTCTTCAGCTGCAGCCTTGGGGACACAGACTCCATCAAGACCACCACGGGTGATTTGGTGAGGTGGCTGAGAACAGTGGACAAGTCTGGGCTCCCTGGGAAATTTAAGGCCTGGGTCTACCAGCATGGAATCCTCCCAAGAATCCTTTGGCCCCTGCTCATCTATGAAGTTCCTGTTACTGTAGTGGAAGGCTTTGAGCGTAAAGTGAGCAGCTAGTTATGCAGATGGTTGGACATGCCACGCAGTTTGAGCAGCATTGGGTTGTATGGTAACAGCAACATGCTCAGAATCCCATTTAGCTCCATCAGGGAGGAATTCATTGCACGGGCATGAGAACACCTGCAGTATTCGGGTTCGAAGGATGCTATAGTGTCCGGAGCAGGCATCATCGTGAGGACAGGGAGGAAGTGTAAGGCAGTGGAAATCCAGCAAACAGAAGCTTGGCTGAGGCACAAGGCTCTCCTCAGAACTGTTGCACAGGGCAGGGCTGGACTCGGAAGCTTAATACCAACTCGATACAATATTGCCAATGAGAAAGAAAGGCGGAGGTTAGTACAGGAGGAGGTACGTGCTTCAGTAAAGGAAGAACAAGCAAGCAGGATTGTAGCAATGAGGAAACAGGGTGCCTGGATGAAGTGGAAGCAGGCAATGGAACGGAAGGTGACCCGGCAGGAAATATGGAAATGGAACCTTCAGAGGATCAAGTTTTTGATCTAGGGGGGTGTATGACATCCTCCCTAGTCCAGCTAACTTGTTCACCTGGGGCAAGGTAGAAACTCCATCATGTCCCCTGTGTTCCAAGACAGGTACTTTTGAACATATTCTGAGCAGCTGCTCCCAGGTCCTGGGTGAAGGCCTTTATCACTGGAGACATGACCAAGTCCTCCAGACCATAGCTGAGGCAATCAGCAAGGGGATCGTCGAGAGCAGAAAGGCCAGCACTACAGCCAGGATGATTGCATTTGTCAAGGAGGGAGAGCAGCCCATAAGGAAAACCAACTCTGTTGGCTTGCTCTTCACAGCACGAGATTGATTGATGACAGTTGACCTGAAAATTCCAGCACGCATCACCCAGACCATGCTTAGACCGGACATCATCTAGGTCTCGGTGTCCACAAAACAGTTCATTTTACTGAAGCTAAAAGTACCTTGGGAGGAGAGGATGGAAGAGGCACAAGAGAGAAAGAGGGGGAAGTATGAGGAACTGTTGGAGGCCTGCTGTGGGAATGGGTGGAAAATCAGGTGCATGCCAGTGGAGGTGGGTTCCCGAGGGTTTGCAGGTCATTCCCCCAGTAAAGCTTATAGGATGCTGGGAATCATGTGGGCAAGTCAGAGAAGAGCTATTAACAACAGCATGGAGGCTGCAGAGTGGGCATCAAGATGGCTATGGCTAAAAAGGAGTGATGTGTGTGGACCGCAAAACACCACTTGGACACAGGCCGAGGCTTGATCAACTTTGGTCGAATCACCTGGAAGAGGGTGTCTGTTGAAAGACCTGAAACACCCAATGACGCCAGGAATCAGCACTGATGATGTCTCCAAGTTGTGCATCAGAGGATGTATAAAGTAACAAAAGGTATCTAATTTAAATGAGTATTTCTTTAATGTTAAAAAATTTCTGCTATCCCAGTCTACAGTTAATTTCCCTGAAAAAAGACACGTTTCTGAACAAAAAATTTTTATTTTCTTTGTTCAAATGTTGATGGATCTGGAATATTTTAAATAAATGTGTGTGTGTGTGTGTGTGTGTGTAGTAAGTAATTTTTATATATATATATATACAGTATATATATATATATATATATATGCTGGGAGTATGTTATTTGTTTATTCTTATTATTTTTATTCCAGTTGATTCTACATTTATTTATTTAAATGTATTTATTTAAACTACCGTTGAAAAGTTGGTGGTCAGTAAGATATACATTTATTTAACAAGGACGCATTAAAGGTGACATATCATGAAAATCTGACTTTTCCAGGTTTTAAGTGCTATAATCAGGTCCCCGGTGCATCTACCAACCAAGGAAACTTGAAAAAGATTAACCCAGTAACTTTGTTTTGGGAAGCCTTTTTCTGCAAGCGTCTGAGAAAACGAGTGTGTCTGATTTCGCTCCCTTGGTGACGTGGCAAAGGGATCTCATTATAATATTACCACCCCTTAATCTTTAAGTTTCCACTCAAGGCACCGTTATTGTGTTTTCGCAAGTGACAACGGTGTACCAGCTCTAATGCCATGGCGAAAGTTTGAGCAAATCATGCTAACTGTTCTGTCTTTGAGTGCACAGACGAGCACAGAACCCTATTTAGAGTCCCAGCCTCAGAGGAGACAAGAGAGCAGTGGAATTACTGATTTATTTAATGTATATTGCTGCTGTTACACAGATCTAAAATAAACATGCAATTTATTTCCCAGCTGTTTACCTTCACAGACATAACCGACTGTTTTTTGTAACTCGTGTGTTTTTAACGTAAACTTGTGTGAATGAGAACTTAGTTTAGTACTCACATGCTGTGACAGCCAGTTTCTGTCTGTGTGCTTCGGATGTGTGCTCTCAGAAAACCGTATATCAGAAGTTTAAACTCATATGGTTTAAAATGCATGCTTTCAGCGCGATAAACATGATAATCAGAACCAAAACAGATGTTTTTAGCAGGTGTGAGCTGTAATGGTGCAGCTCTATTCTGGAAAAGAGGGCGAGCAGCAGCTCATTTGCATTTAAAGAGACAGGCCTAAAAAACAGTGTGTTTCTGCTTCCACTCAAAATAGGCATTTTCAAAATGATATAATAAATTATCTGTGGAGTATCTTAAGCTGAAACTTCACAGACACATTCTGGGGACACCAGAGACTTATATTACATATTGTAAAAAGGGGTGTAAAATGTCTCCTTTAAATTGATCAAAAGTAACACTAAAGACATTCATAATGATACAAAATAATTCAATTTAAAATAAATGCTCTTCTTTGGAACTTTCTATTAATCAAAGAATCCTGAAATGTATCACACTTTCTACAAAATTCTCCAAACTTTTGAATGGTAGTGTATAGAAAATGTATTATCACAATTTCTGATTCATGACCTCAAGAATCAAAATTATGCACTTTTAGTTTCAGAGTTGGCTCAGTGATTACTATATCAGCTATAAATGATCATTCAGTTCTCAATACAATCACTCACAGATGACCCTCTGTCACCTCTAACAGATGACCCGACTGTCCAAGGCCTGGATAAAGCTCGGCACTTGCAGACAGGAGAGATGATCATCATTGTGGTGGTGCTTCTTATGTGGGCAGGTGAGACACTGATGTCAGCTCAAAGGAAATGTGTCGACTCTATTAATCCAAGCCATGGAATTCTGTTCTGACTGTTTATACCTACTGTTTATGCTTGCAAACATTACCTCATGGTTTATTAACCTCCGAGAGAGACAAAAAGAAAATGAGTTTGAGAAAGAGAGCGGGATCATAATTTGTCTTGGATCTGCTAATGGTTATTAATTTTTCACCTGGATAATTTCAACATCACTTGAATTAAGTGGTGCTTAAAATTCCACTATACATGCCAGCTCTAAAAGCCTTGAAAGACCATAATATGCATTAAACTGATAAAATATGAATACTGGCTGAATATTGAGAAGGGCACGGGAAAGAGAAGCACCTCTCTGTTTACGTAAGGCACTGAGCCAGTCTGCCTCACTGTCACAAAATAATTAATGCGCTCAATTGCAACTGCTACTCCAGCAAACAAGGAATGTCTTTGACTACTGAAAATAATTCTGTCTGCTGAACGTGTCCAACATGAAGAGTAGGGGCAGCCCCACGCCCTGATTTAAAAGTGACTCTGTTACCCTAGATTTACACACAGAAATGCTAAAAACGATTTAATAAATATCATATCAAGTCCGCTTAAAATGTAGTTAGTATTTTTTGTGCCAAAACAGCCATATTTTAGTTTTTCATGCTTTCTGCATACTTCCCCACTGTGTCTATTTTTGATCATACAAAAGGTGTTACTGAAATGTAAAAAAAAAAGGATGTTCACTACAGTTAAAAATTTTGGGGTCACTAAGATTTTTTTAATATTAAGAAAAGCATCTTCTGCTCACCAAGGCTGCATTTACTTGATAAAAATGCAGTAAAAACAGAAATATTATACAAATTTTAAATAACTCTTTTCTATTCGAATACATTTTAAAATGTATAATTTATTCCTGAGTTGGTAAAGCAGAATAATCTTGAGTGTAAAATGATCCTTCGGAATTCTTCCTAATATGCTGATCTGGTGCTCAAGAAACACTGTTATCAACAGTTGTGTTTTTTTTTTATATGTTTGAGGAAACAGTGACACATTTTATTTCAGGATTCTTTGATGAATTGAAATGTTCATCATTTTATAAGAACAGCATATATACACTTTCGAGTGAAAATTAAATTAATCAATTCAATCATTGAATAGAAGTATTAATTTCTTTCTTTAAAAAAATCATATTGACACTAAACTTTTTCGTCTATACGAGACTATTAAACCACATGCTTTGTGCTGAACTACTTAAGAAAGTGGGCTGACATACAGTAAGAGACAGGTGAAATGGAGGTAAATCGGGCACAGTTGTTTATTCAGTAATTGTCTTAAGGTTGGATGCTTCAGCGACTCTACCTATCAGTCTGTCTCTCCAGAGCTTTGTAGAGTTACAGTACAACGACTCCATGTCACAATGTCTTCTCTTTTTCTGCAGCTGTAATTGCCTTGTTTTGCCGGCAGTATGACATAATAAAGGACAACGATTCCAGCAACAGCAAAGAGAAGGTAAAACCATCCTCAGAGAGAACCACACCAGAGCACCACAGCGGAGGTCTGCTGCAGAGCAAGGTGGGACATCTGTAAACCTTTTCCTCAACATCAAACTGTCTTTCCTAATTAGCCAAAGTCCTTTTAAAGAAAGATTTTGTCCGCATTTACTCTAAACCTGTATTACTGTTACGGGGCTGACGAGACGTGAGACTTGCGGATCCATGTGCAAGCTTTATTTGATAAAGACAGAGACGTGGTCATACAGCAGGCCTGGGTCAGATGAGGGCAAACAGGTATATGGAGGGCAAAACACAAGAATAGTCCTAGGGGTAGCGCAGGTCGACGATCGGCAGACTGAGTCAAAAGGGGCAAGACGAAAGGGGAGAATCCAGGGAACCAGGCGAAGATCAGAAACCGGGAAGGCTAAGGCTAAGGCTAAGGCAAATGACTAGGGCTAAGGCTAAGGCAAACGACTAGGGTTAAGGCTAATGGCTAAAGGCTAAAGGCTAAAGGCTAAAGGCTAAAGGCTAAAGGCTAAAGGCTAAAGGCTAAAGGCTAATGGCTAATGGCTAATGGCTAATGGCTAATGGCTAATGGCTAATGGCTAATGGCTAATGGCTAATGGCTAATGGCTAATGGCTAATGGCTAAAGGCTATGGCTAAAGGCTATGGCTAAAGGCAACAAACGAGGGCTCTGTAGAGTCGCTATCGCTAGGGGAGTGATAAATGCGGAACAATACTCGGCAGAGGGAAGGGATAAGAGTGAGTGTTATATAGTGAGGGAGTGATATGAAACAGCTGGGTGCAATCAGTGTAAACAGGTGTGTGCAATTCGTGCTGAGTGCAATCAGTAATGCATGATGGGAAATGTAGTCCGGGGTGCTATGCAACAGTTTGTGTGGTGCGAGAGTCAATGAAAAGGAAAGTTCATGGACCGGATTCGTGACAATTACTCTTCTTCCAATGGACTTTCAAAGATATTGGGTGAACAAATGACAGACAGAATTGTAGTTTTTGAATGAACTCTTTAAAGTCTTATTCTAGTCATATTTGAACATAACTTATAGGACAAAAAAAATCATCATGTTGAAGTAAAGCACCCTTTGAAAATGCAGTTTTAGTTGTAGATGAATGTGCTGTAACAGATTTTTAACTTTCAACTAAAATCTGTCACCACATCAGATCACATATCACCAGTTTTGTCGATTTCAGTGCAAAACAGATATGCATTTATACTTTCCCCCCACAATTCCCTCAATTCCCCTGTTTTCAAAACCTCAGATTGAGTTAAAATTGAGAAATCTATTTCTCAGACACGATACTTTTCATTAGCTCTTAATGAAAAGCGTAGCATAAGCATTTAGAGCTAAGAGGACAGGGAAAAACAACCAAATCACGTTTAACACCTGCAGAAAGACTAAGACAGAAAGGAGAAAAGCATTTAGATAGCTATCCATCTCACTTTTCACAAAGACTGTCTTCCTAGGAACTGCCAATTGATAAAACCTCTGATTGATAAAACCTTTTTGTTATTTGTCGGATGAAACCTGCCAGCAATGAAGAATGAGGCCGAACACTATAATGGCCAGAGCATCAGCCTGTCAATACTAAGCCAGTCCTGCATTCCCTGACTCATGTGAAAGGCTTCAGGGACTTCTTCTCATGTATCACTTTTGCGGGATCATAAACTAAGCCTATGGAGCTTTATATTTTTGCAGACAATGCTACAATTCACTGTTTAGCATGATTTTGGCTCTGGTCAGTAATGCTGAGCAGTTTGCAAGAGAAAGTGTGTCAGGGTTCCAGAATCATTAGTTTTGTTTATAAATAATATAGAATAGTCAGACTGGGCTTCGACACAGATTTTTCCGTTCACAAGCTCTTGAACTGATTCGGTTCTGATTCATTTGGGTATGTTTCAGTAATAATATAAATTCTCTCCCTGCTAATGCTGTAAATTAAACTGAGAATTATCCAGACTAATTCAAATTGGTATCTCTTTTTGGACTATTTACTAAAAGAACCAGCTCAAAAGAATCCTTTTTGAGAATCAGACTACACTGATTGTAGTTTAGTGTTTGTTATTGCGTGCAGCCTGGAATGTCAACTCCACAGAAAGACATTTCTTGTCATTATTTTGCAGTACAATGTTTTTTTTCCCTTTTTATTTAGTAAAATTACTTTGAAAAAAAATCTGCAAGGGATATGTAAATGAATGAATAGAACTGTAAATTATTACAATAATCATTTTAAAAGCTGACTACAGGGCCCAGATAATGAAGCGCTATACAAATACTGTACATTTGCATCCAGCCAAACCGATTTTGGGATTTTGAGAATCAATATCGAAATTGTTCAAATGAAGATCGCAATTAATCCAAAAAACAATACTTTTACCCAACCCTATAAAACAGCACCTAAAACATTACTAAACGAATGCTAATTATAATTAAAATAATAATGGCCATAATATCATAATTTTTACTACTTTGTAGCATCCATGAAGATACAGACTGGAGATGAAAATGGAAAATATTACGCATGGCACTTAATTTTAGAATCTGAGACTTTTCAGCATAAGATCTGTGGATCAAACACCAGAGCTACTGACCTACTTCTAAAATAAACCATCTCAGGAAAACCACCATGTGCCTTTTATCCTTCCCATATTCCTGTAGCTCTTCATTTGGCACTTTCTCTGTGTTGGAAATTCAGAGCGATAAAACAAGCACAGACGCTTCACATTTCACCCGTTCCACTATGTGCCACCATTAGTCCTTATAACACATAAAAAAACTGGCCTTTTAGACGCATGATAAAAATCAATATCAGACCCTCTGATGATGTCATCTCTTGCACCAAGACCCTAATGGCCTCAATTTCAACATACTGCACTGCTACAGAGCAAAATGATGTGCATTTATCTCTGTGTGCATTACATCTTAGAGCTTACAGCTATATATACAATAATCTCAAACTGCAAATACATCCAGAGGTGTTCTATCCATCCAGGAAGCCATCGTGTCCCAGACCGCCACAAAACAAACGATTGCAGGCATTAATGAAACAGGCCCCACGGAGGAGAATCACTCTTCTCGTTTTTTCACTAATTTTTTTTTGTCTTTCTGTCTGTTGCAGTTCCACCAGTCTGTGGCATCTATCAGCATCATTGAGGTGTGATGGGAGTATCGTAGACATCAGTCACGCCCTCCGTTGCACCACCCGCAGTATCTGAATGACAGTGTGTCGACCCTTTCATCACCACACGGTCAAAAATCCATCACCCATATACACATATTAAAGCAATCTACTGGGACTGTAAATAACATATATTGCATATATGACTGGATGTCTATATTTTATGATGGATGGAGAATTCCCAAACCTCTTACTGCAATATAACAAGACTAAATCTGGATTTTTTTCTCTTGTATAGAATAGGAAGGAAAGTGTATTTTTGTAATGGTATTGGTGAAGTATGACAGGGTTTCTACTATTTAATTAGCGTGTGTTTTGTTTGTGCATGCAACTCTCATGGTCTGATAGGATGTGTACAGAAGCAGGTCTTTAAATTAAAGCAATAGTTCACCCAAAAATTAATCCAAAGCCTTGTAAGATGCAGAGAAGTTTGTTTCTCCGTCAGAACAAATTTGAAAAAATTCAACATTACATCTCTTGCTCATCAATGGATCCTCTGCAGTGAATGGGTGCCGTCAGAATGAGTCCAAACAGCTGATAAAAACATCACAATAATCCACAAGTAATTCAGACAACTCCAGTCCATCAATTAACATCTTATCGAGTGTATTTGTAAGAAACAAATCCATCATTAAGACTTTTTCAAATAAGAGTCCTCTATCCATAATATTCCTTTTTCCAGTGAAAAGTTGTCTCATCTAAATCAGGAGGGTAATATGTACAGAACAAGCAACATTTACAAGCATAAACAGTCTAAAACAGATCTAAACAAATGTGTCGGTGGATTTTGATGTGAAAAGAGGACAACAGGGGATGGGTTTATGGAGCGTTAAATGGATTATGGACTGAAGTGACAGTCTAAAATGAAAACATCTTGATGAATTTGTGTCTTACAAACATGCAGTTTTTCACTTCACAAGACATTAATTGATGGACTGGAGTGGTGTGGATTATTTTTTGTGATGTTTTTATCAGCTGTTTGGACTCTCATTCTGACGGCACCCATTCACTGCAGAGGATCCACTGGTGAGCAAGTGATGTAATGCTACATTTCTCCAAATCTTTTCAGTTGAAAAACTAATCTTGGATGGAATGAGGCTCAGTACATTTTCAGCAAATTTTGATTTTCCGGGTGAACTTTCCTTTAAGTTTGTGCTCTTATTCTCATTAGTTGGTAAATGTGATGGAACTGCGTCTGTTCTGCTTATTAGAGAGAGTAGACTTATGCTAAATCTCGCTGCTTGCAAATAGTTTCATCTCTTCACCTTCCTTAACAGTTTTTATGTATCCTAAATATGGCTAGTAATGTTTATTTGCTTGTTTACCCAATTTTGTTGCACTATATTATAATCGTAAAACCTGCCAGAATGAATAATGCACCTAAATAATGCTAATCTCACCGTGTAAAAAATGAATATTGAATTATTGGTCATTTTAAGAATATAAAGATGCCATAAACCTATAATGATGAAGAGTGCATGCAAAGTTTTGCATTTATGCTCTCAGTTCATGATTCTTCTTTTAACTTAGTTGATTTTATTTTCTATTTCTCCTTATCAGTTTTAATAAAGATAATGAATTACTTGATGTAAGTTTTTTCTTGCTTTCTTATTGGCATTATAGCATATTTGGTATATGAGAGAAGTACTACAGTATACAGAAAGCCAAACCAAATGTTTGTTTCCACACAGACGTGCTAATAAAGTGGGAACTAATTTATTGGTGCATTCAACCACCAAACAAAGTACATTAAGAATCATTAATGTTGACAAAACATTAGAGAATTAATCAAATGAACAATATATCCAAAAAAGAGACTCAGATCTACATACTCTTCAACTATAAAAAATGTCCTAATGGCACAATTTGTTCATTAACTTCTAAAATCACAAGATATGAGACTATTGTATTTTTGAACAAATAATTTATTATACATTATTAAATATCAAGCAATGATTATGTATATATGCAAATGACCTCTTGAGCTCTATTATGGTTTCATGATGGTTTAAATAATAAAAATTAGTACGTGTACAAAGCCAAACATAGATTGCATAGATTTTCATAAAGCACCAACTTCAATTTCATACTATAAAAAAAAACAAATGATAAAAATCACACACAATATTCTATACTGATTGAACAATATTTAAGAAATCATTTCAGACATGATGACGTAACAAAATGTTTTTACTACGGTTGTTTCAAATGGTAAACACACCGAAAGTGTCCCAAATCCCTCCACAGAAAACTGTGAACGGCATAAAGTCAAATCAGAACAAACATTAATAATTACCCCACTGACAGATTCAATATGATTAATCAAAATAACCAAAACACCACTTACTGAACTAAGACCTTTAGCTACAGTGTGCTATTACAGTATATATTATATTATATTAAATTAAACTTATTTCAGCAGGACAATGGTTAAAATGGTTAAAAATTTTGATCTGTAATACAGAGTGGAAATACTGCATGTTCAAAAATGCACAAAAGGGAAAAAAGCTGACGGAGCCACTGAGGCTCAAAGACTTAACGTTTAATGATGAAGAGATTTCTGAGTGTGCATTTTAATATAATGTAAAAAGGGTAGAATGGTAGTAACGCTAGCTGCTAGAGACTGATTGGGCCTCACGGGAATAAGATTATTTTTCATTTCTGAGAGCCACAGTGTAATATTCGGTTACACTTTACTTGAAGGGGTGTGCATAAGACTGACATGACACCTTCATAATCATGACATGACACATACATAATCAAGACATGACACATGTCATGAATATGAAGGGTTTTTATGCATGTTTATGACAACTGTCATTAAGTGTCATTCGCTCAGTTATGTAATTTTTAATGCAAAGATGACATTGTTTGAGATGTCTTTGTTATGGGCTATGGTTAGGGGTAAGGGTAGGGGTAGGGGTAGGTTAGGGTTAGGTCAAATAATGTCATATTTGCATTAAAAATGACATAACTAAGCGAATGACAGTTGTCATAAACATGCATAAAACCTCTTTCATATTCATGACATGTGTCATGTCATGATTATGAAGGTGTCATGTCAGTCTTATGCACACCCCTTCAAGTAAAGTGTTACCTAATATTCTTTAGCTCTTATAAAGCAAAGAAATGACAGAACCTATTGAAAAAAGTGATATAAATTTCTGTGCCTTTTCTATTCAACATCTATCTGACAAAATATGTTCATTTTTTTAACCAAATCAGTAATGATTTTGACATCATTTGAAAAAAAGAAGAAAAAGTCAGTAAATGTATGAAGTTGCATATATTTAAATGAATTAAGATTAAAAATAGGTTTCACTGATGACTGGTGAAACACTGTACTGTAAATATAAACGATAATAATAATAATCCTAACACTTGAGGCTGGAAGCCAGTGTGAAAGGCTTTTACACAAAACTATTTTGGATTCTAAAGAAGAAAGAAATTCAAATGTGTTTGAGGCCTTTGTCAAATTTTTCAAAATTCCATGATCACAGAAAAGAGTTTCTGCAATGATTGCGTAAGCAAACGTCACCCTGACCCACAATATGTATCTGAAATTGAATTACAGAGCGTCGAAATATCAGTCCTGAACAATTCTACATGCTTATATTCGTAAACGTTCACCTAGAGTGTATAACTGCACATCTAAAGCTCCCTAACACATGCGGCTCCAGTACTGTACATCATCTGATGTTTAATCACACTTGTCTGAGAGCTTTGAAGTGGGTTTGTTCAGCGCAAAGGACTCGACTGAAACGACCCACACCATCTGACTTGAAGAACGCTGGGCTGAAGGACAGACGTCTGTTCTTTGTGGAATGTACATTTGGTACATGTTTGCAGTTAATGTATATTTAAATAACATAACCCAAGTATCTACAATATAGCACCAATGTGAAAAGATTTACACTGTTTACATGATATACATAGTAAATCTGCTTACACAAACGCTTGAATACAACATACAGTTTCACATGTTGTATTATCAAGTACTTACCCTGAACTTACAGTATTATAATGAAAGTACATTGGAATTCAAGAGTTCTATAGTTGAATCATGCACGTCTATGCTGCTGTTTTGTGGTATTGTTGCTGTTTTAAGTGGCAGTGGTGTGAATGAGTCCATCACTGAGGCAGACGTTGCGCATTGTGTGTTCAGGACACTTTCTTATAGGCTGGTGAGAGTGATGTGTGTGTGTGTGTGTGTGTGTGTGTTCAGTCTGAGTCCTCACTGCTGAAGGAAAGGAGATCTTCTTCCGCTGGACTCACAGCTGCATCCTCAGACACGGTTCTGCTGCGGGATGTTGCCAGTCTGATGGAGGGAAGAAGAAGAGTAATCTTTACTATTTATTATTTTATGTTACAATGTTTCCTTGTTTTAAAATTTTTTTTTCTAACCGTTTAAACGTTTTAGTCTACAATTACATTTACACTGAAAGATGCACATGCAAAAAAAAAAAAAAAACTTTAGGGAAGGCAATGCTTTTATCAACAACCTGGAAATTTCATGGAATTTAAAATGTAGTTTTTTAGACTTGGAAATTATGCATTTTATTATGAATTTGTATTTATTTATTTGAGTAAATATACATTTTTGCATGCATAGCTCTAAATATTTCATCAGCTACACTGCCGTTCAAAAGTATGGGGTCAGTATGAAATGTTTTTTGTTTGTTTTTGAAAGAAGAAGCCAAGGCTTAATTCATAATGCAGTAAAACAGTAAAATTGTGGAATTGTATTACAGTTAAACAAAAAACAACCTTTTTATATGTATTCATATATTTAAAAAATAATAATATTTAATATTTTAATTAAATAGCTGATTGACAAAATGGTTGTGCTGCTTAATATTTTTGTGATACATTTTCAGAATTTTTTGATGAATAGAACATTTAAAAGAACAACATTTATTTGAATTTTTTTTTTTTTTTTGCTACGTTATAAATATCTTTTTTTTTCTTTTTTTTTTTGGATTGTGTGAAAAAAATTCTGCTGACCACAAACTTTTGAACAGTAGTGCCGATATATTGTGCAAGCAATAATTTGTGAGCAAATCATTAGTTTGAGTCAGGTCTTTTCAGTGAATCATTATTTAGACCGGTGCAGAAAATGAACAGAAACATTCATTAGCAAATCAGTTTGAATCAAAACCATTGGTAACACTTTACAATAAGGTTCCATTAGTTAATGTATTAACTAACATGAATGAACAATGAACAATACATTTATTACATTATTTATTAATCTTTGTTAATGTTAATGAATAAAAATACAGTTGTCCATTGTTAGTTTTTTGTTATTTCACAGTGCATTAACTAATGTTAACAAGCACAACTTTTGATTTGAATAATGCATTAGTAAATGCTGAAATGAACATTAACTAAGATGAATAAATGCTGTAGAAGTATTATTCATTCTTAGTTCATGTTAACTAATGATCCTTATTGTAAAATTATTATCCAGTAATCACAAATGACTGGAAAAGTTATGAAAATTCACCGGGAACACTCTTGTATGTTATTGTTTTGAAGTGAAAGACAGTAATCTTATCAGGCAGTGACCATGAAGGAAACTACGTGTGATGCAAGTCTGAAGTATAATGATATTAGTCTCTGGCTGGCTTGATGATAACTGAGGCTCATCATTCAGCGGTACGGTTTCTCTCACCTCACTTACCTGCGTCCATCTCCTCCACCTCCATATTGCTGCGTGGCAGGTGAGAGAGAGCACGACACATGCTGACAGTAAGCTATGGTTAAACCATCACATCCTTCCCAGCATCCCACTGTTCAAACTACACCAGCCTTTGTCAGCAAGTGGAGATCTAGATATATTATTACAGTTTTTATTGTGTTTTTTCTTTATGTTCGGTGAAAGGAAAGAGCTGACTATTTGGATTCGCCTCATCTGATTCACTTAGAAGAATCATGGTCCTTTGACCCATTGCATTACTTATAATAATGGATTCCATTGGCAGGATGACAGTGCTGTTTCTGACCTGCTGCATCCCAGTAATGAAGTCACAGTAATGCATTGGCATTACAACCAGTTTCAACTTTATGGCAGCAGAGAATGTGGCAAGCAATCATATAATGACTTGTATCAGGTTCAAAATACATTGATTAGAAAGCACATCCCTGTGCAATTGTACAGAAGAATGCCTGTAACTCACTAAGCAATCATTAAGCAATGAAAGCACTGATGTTTGTGATTGTATTGCATGGTGCCCCTTTAAAGATGCCATACAAGCAGAGACAGCGAGTTAAACTAAAAAATCCTCCCAAAAATCTCACACACATTAAATTTAAACAAATAATAATTGCACATTAATTGCATTTGATGATAATTTTATATTAATTAATAGTTCTAAAGAATTAAAATAACTATTTATGATATTTTATCTATTTATTATATTTTATTTTAAAGTATCGTTTTATTACAATTTATTATAAAAACATGAATTATTAATAAAATATCAATTTATTCTATTTTAATTATACAAATTATATAATTAAAATAATTATTATAATTATAAAATTCATCCAATAACAGAACAGATTATACTTCACCTTCACCTTTTTTAATGCATGCTGTATTTGTATATGTAGTACATAAAGATTTTTAAATGTTCAGATAAAAATCTGTACTGAACAAGAGCAGAATCTTGTTTTTTCTTGTAAATAGTTTTTTAACTTTTCAAGATCCTAAAAGTTTCTTAATTTGAATGAATAACAGATTTACAGTGTGATTTACTGAACACCACTTTATGTGTGTGACAAGGCCAATTGTGAATTAAAAACGTTCAGTTTAATCACCGATCTATATTAATGTGCTTGCTTTAATTGACGCACACACACACACATCACTCGCACACAGAGATTGGAGATCACGCTGCGCACACAAAGAAACATTCAGGAGCACAGAAGCTTGTTGTCAACGCTGCCCTGCGACTTCTATTAATAAAACAGATTCGATACTGAATCGCTACATTATTTCTCAGCAGCAAGGGGGTAGACATAGACGCAGGTAATTCACACATGCAACTTTAATCTCTCTCGCTCTGTCTCTCTTAATTATAAAATTCATCCTATTACAGCGCTGATTATAATTTTAGATTAATCATTTTAATTACAAATATGAATTATTAATAAAATATACATTTATTATATTTAAATGATAAAATTCAAATTGACAGACCAGATTATAATTTCAGATTAATCATTTGAATTAATAAAAAAAAAATTATTAGCATTTATTATAAACTATGTATTATAAGTCAAATATGAATGAATGATTATACAATTATAAATTTCATGCAATGATAGAACAGATTCTTTATTTGTTTTGTTTTATTTCCACTTTTCCAGTTTGACTATCTGTTAATAAGAACATATTCATTACTTTGGTAATTCATGTTTTTGTATCTAACATCTTTAACTGTAAAAGCTTGAAACAGTTCACAGAAAAACTCCAACCTATCATTGCATTCATTTCCAGGGCTTTGTTTGAATTGATATTAATAACTGTGTATGCACTTCTACTGTGTGCCAAATCCCGTTCCATCTCCACTTTATGAGACATAATGTCATACCTGAGGGAGTGCGAACACATTAGCTGATTATATGAGGCAAATATAGTTCCATATCAGCATACAGATGGGCTCAAAACTAACACACACACACACACACACACGGATAATATGCTAGAAAAACCCACATTTTGATTTCTTGGTGTCTTTAAGGAACCAAATCAGCCCTTTCGCCTCTTGCTAATAAACAAAGAATTTTAGTGCATCCCGGGGGAAATCATTTCTTTTTTTAAATGCTGTATTCAGACATTTGCTGAGCCGCACTGCAGATAAAATGCTCTTAGAATAAACACAAGTGGTTAAATACCATTCAAATCTTTGGGGTCAGTAAGATTTTTTTTTTTAAAGAAATTAATACTTTTATTCAGCAAAGACTTTAAACTGACCAAAAGTGACAGTAAAGTCATTTATAATGTTAAAACAATACTTTATTTCAAATAAATACAATTATTTTGATCAGCCTATTTGTTAAAGCATCCTAAAGAAATGTATCACAGTTTTAAACACTGATAATGAATGTTTCTTGAGCAGAAAATCAGCGTGTTAGAAAGATTTCTGAAGGACTGGAGTAATGGCTGCTGAAAATGCAGCTATGCCATCACAGGAATAGAGTCTTGGGCATCAAGACTCTGGTGAGAGTAAGAGGCATCTTTCAAAAAAATCTTACAGACTTCAAATTTTTTAACAGTAGTGTAGATCTTTGTTTTACTACCACAATCAGATCTTTTCCTTTTGTGTATATGTATGCGAGTATTTTAAAGCACAAGTTGTGATCAATAAGCACTATATCTAAAAAAAACACTATCCTGGAGGATCAATCTCTGATTTCATAGACAGGTTGACTATGTGTGAGCAGAAGGGAGCAGAAACTTACCTTGAAAATGCATCATCGAGGCCATCTTCCAAATCCTGAAAATAAGAGAACATGGCATAACCATGTAAGAAAAACCATCACAGATCACATCTATAATCAAATTCAGATTCAGAGAGTAACTCTCAGCACCAGCATGCAGTAAAAACTTAATGTGACAGTCATTATCTGAGACCAGCAGACTGAAGGTCCCAATTGGGTTTCAGAATCTGCCTAAACAGTGAACGTAATTCAATCACGGCTGAAAAGTAATTAACAAAGGCACAGCTGAGAACGGTGTGCAGACAGAGAACCTGACAGATGCAATCTTTCATAAAACAGACTTTGCCAACTAAACTAGAATGTCCAGCTCTCCACCCAGAGGTCATGTATTTAATCAATAATATTGTATTTAAGCAGAGAATGCCACTTAGTGGTGAATACCCTCTATATCAACAGGACAGGACCTGCTGACTGACAATATAATGGCAATTAGCCAAGGGCAATAGAGTAATTACTGTCTTGGCATACTCTTTGCTATCAGAACAACTGACCTTCATGTTGGCGCTGATACTCTGCACAATAGTGGCACTCTTTCAGCAAATTAATGAGCATTCAAATGATCAGGAAAGACAGCCTTGTATTTGAGCCATACAGAAATAAACTCCTGGAAAAGCACTACTGTCCTTCTATGAGGGGATATTTATGTGTAAAATTTGTTCTGCTCTAAATTAAGTTCAGTAAGTTTTTTTTTTTTTTTAAAGAAATTATTACTTTTATGCACATTCACACATTAAATTGATCAAAAGTGAGTCAAGACATTTACAATGTTACAAAATATTTGTATTTTCAAATAAATGCTTTTGAGCATATCATAATGATTTCTGAAGGATCATGTGTGACACGGAAAACTAGAGTAATGGCTGCTGAAAGTTCAGCTTTACCATCAGAGGAATACATTACATTTTAAAATACATTCAAATAGAAAACATTTATTTTAAATTGTAATAACATTTGACAGAGTTACTATTGTACTGTATTGTTGACCAAACAGAAGCAGCCTTAATGAGCATAAGAGACTTCTTTAAAAAAAAACATTAAAAACTCAAACTTTTGAATGGTAGTGTATGTGAACAGTTTAGAAAGGACGACATCATACCCAGGAGTCATGTTTGATTGGGCGTCTCCTAGCTTTGCTGCCTGGAGATGGTGAAAGGAAAGAAGGGAAGAAGGGCTTCTTAAGTGTGTGCTCCATCAGAGCCTGAGTCTTCTCCTCCTCTGACACAAGTAAAGAACACAAATGAAGGGTATTCCCATGAATTCAACAAAATTAAGACAGACATCCAGCAAACCATTGTGTTCAAACCAATAAATGTACCTGAAACACTGTTTGGTTCAGATTCAGGCTGAGATTCAGGCTCTGAACAGGAGTAGCATGTGTGAGCTTTCTTACTTTTGTCTGCAATGGAAAAATTAAGACACAGGAATATATTCTGTTCCTTGGGATATTTTTATATATATTGACAAAAGGCACACAAAAAAAACTCACCTTCCTGTGCGATCTCCCACAGATCCAGAGCTACTTTAAAGAGTAGCATGTGTGAGCTTTCTTACTTTTGTCTGCAATGGAAAAATTAAGACACAGGAATATATTCTGTTCCTTGGGATATTTTTATATATATTGACAAAAGGCAAAAAAAAAAAAAACTCACCTTCCTGTGCGATCTCCCACAGATCCAGAGCTACTTTAAAAGCTTGTGCCACTGTCAGAGTCACAGCCTGAGCCTGTGGAGGACACGTGATCACAAAATCAAAGAGAGCCCTGGGTGAGATTTTGAAGAATCATGCTCTTGTCCACTAGATGGCGCTAGATACCAACTATAGATACGGATCAAGAGAAAAGACTGTGGCTTTCATAATAAGAGTTTGTCAAATATAATACAAAACCTGTAGCAAGAAAATAGACAATCATAAAGCAGGCCAAACAGCAAGGTGATGAAGGATTACAAAACTATCAAAATGGAAAAATGTTAACATGTAGATAGATAGATAGACAGATAGACAGACGTTATGTGCATCTGAAGACACTTACTATTTTCTTTTTTTGGCACAGGAAGGCATGGCACTCCAGAGCTTCGTTGAACTGGCTTTGGGAGACGTAGGCAAAGACCTTATCCTGAGTTTTGTCTGTTGTGCAGTAAGATATTCTGCAAAGGCAAGAAATACAAGCTTTTCACTGTATTGTCCATAAAGACTCATATAATCAAATGACATTTCCGGGAATGTATAATACTGACAGGGTCACCGTTATGACCAAATATTTATCTTTCAATAATATCATGAAAGTGTGTGAAAATCACCAGCTTTATGTTACAGAGAAATTACAAGCTACTTGGAGTTCAGTAACCGAAAAGAAGAAAAAAAACCTCTTCTGTTATATATCGAGTCATTTCTAACTTTCAACAAGAGTAATAACTGCATCCAATTAAGCAGGTCACACAGCAAGGTGATGAAGGATGACAAAACTATCAAAATGGAAACATTTTAAAGCGAGTGTGTGTAGATCGATAGATAGATAGGAATTTTACATTGTGCCATCTGTAACATCCAAACATTTTCACAATGTGCATCTGAAGACACTTACTATTTTCTTTTTTTGGCACAGGAAGGCATGGCACTCCAGAGCTTCGTTGAACTGGCTTTGGGAGACGTAGGCAAAGACCTTATCCTGAGTTTTGTCTGTTGTGCAGTAAGATATTCTGCAAAGGCAAGAAATACAAGCTTTTCACTGTATTGTCCATAAAGACTCATATAATCAAATGACATTTCCGGGAATGTATAATACTGACAGGGTCACCGTTATGACCAAATATTTATCTTTCAATAATATCATGAAAGTGTGTGAAAATCACCAGCTTTATGTTACAGAGAAATTACAAGCTACTTGGAGTTCAGTAACCGAAAAGAAAAAAAAAACCTCTTCTGTTATATATCGAGTCATTTCTAACTTTCAACAAGAGTAATAACTGCATCCTGTCATGTAATGTAGGTCTATAAGGTCTGTAGATCAACCCAGACAATCCTGTCAAAAACAGATTTGTACTTTTAAAAAAGTAAGATGGGTTTGTAATCTCTAAGATTCATATTGGTCAAATCTGTGGGTGAACTGTGATAACACCCATTTCTGCACCCAAAGAGTTCTGTCATCATTGTTCCAAACCTGTGTTATTTTCTTTCTGCTGTGGAACACAGAAGAAGATATTCTGAAGAATGTCTGCCCTTTTTCATTCAATGACATTTTCCTGTAGATTAAACAGTACAGCATGGCGCTAACAACGCCAAGGTCATGGGTTCAATTCCCAAGAAATGCACAAACTAAAAAAAAAATACATAGCACTGAATGCAATGTAAGTTGCTTTTCATTAAAATGTCTGCAAAATGCATAAATGTAAATAAAAGTGGATGGGGACTGGAGCTGCCCAGCTCCAAAAGCATAAAAAAGAACCAAAAACATTCTTTCTGAAGCCATTTGTTGACCATTTGTTTAAATAACAGACTGAAATTTAAGATGTTATTCTTTCAATAAAATATTGCCATTGAAAATTTAACTTGACAGTCGTGGTCACCATTCACATTCAATGACAATGGGAAATAAAAGTGAGTAAATCATGGCAAAAGTTTAATTTCGGGCTATATTTTATTCCACTAGACTGTCGTAATATCCTTTCAATCTATAATTTTTTGTTTTATTTTACTGCATTTAGTTTTTGTAAAGAAAGCCAGAGATCAATAACACGGTGTAGATTTTACAGCCAATGCGATTATCAAATATAATATCAGACACACTTATAATTAAAATGAAATATGAACCATCAGAAATGTAATAGAAAGTGGATTTTGAACGTCATTTTAGGAAAATAATATAAATTTAGAGCACCAACCCAAAAGCTTTTGTGTGAAAATGATGAGATACATTAAACAAAGACCAGGGAAAGACAGAGCTCTGATCTCACTTCATCTTGTTAGTGCACTGCTTCTGATGCCCGACCTAAAAAGAAGACCCTTATTCCCTTTCTCCCTCCCCTTTCTGTCTCTGAACATGGGGGGTCTTCTTACTGAAGAGTGAAAAGCTGAGTGGGAAGGAAACTGTAAATGGCCTGAATGTAGCTTGTTTAAACAGAACTCTATTTAAACAGAATTGAAGATGGGGGACGCTTTATCCTTGGCTATACTGACAAGAACTTCGCAATCTTTGCTTTCGTGGAAAACAAATAGGAAGTTTTGAAAATAACTTCATGGAACATTTATTTACTTTTTACATATTTACATACTAGTCCTTGAATTTGACTGGCTGAGCGGCATTTGAAGAGTGCTTATATATATGTACCATATAGTCCAACAAAACAGTTTGCATCGCTCTACTTGCTGTTTGTGAGTTCTACAGGTGGACTTTTTTAAAAACTTTTTCTGCAGGATATATTGGTTCACCAGTAGGTGGCAACAAGTGACCATCTTTATGAGTGAGTCATTGGAATCAATGGATTTGTTTAGAAATTTAGGCTGCATCCATATAAGCATACTTTCCTACTATATAGTAGAAGCAGTATATGAAGGAATTTATGATTCTGAAGTGCGGGATGTCCCATGAAGGCACAGGAGGATTTGTGAATGGCAGGAAAGCAACACAGCTGACACTGGTAGGTCACATGATAATGACAACATGACAAATGTAGTACCGACCATATGTCCAAATAACATTCATTCTACATACATTCATCCTATATAGTACTTTTTCACATTTGCAAATTAACTACACCAAAGACCTACTTAGAATGTATGCAATTTCGGATGCAGAATTTACTAACAAAACAAGTGATTATGTTTATGAGTGAGTCATTGAATCATTCAAGCTACCGATTTGTTTAAAACTACCAAATTATTCAGGAACAAAACACCTACTGCCTGTTGCTTGTGTAAGTTAGCAACAATTTTCATTGCAATGAAGTTAATGGCAATGCTGTTCAAAATGTAAGCTATTTATAACATATTAATTGAACTGTTTTTTATTGTCAGTGTGTTTTCAGACCTTTGCACTCTGTATATGAATGAGAAATCATAAGGTGGCTCATGTAAACAAAGAAATTGAATCCAGGAAAAGTTAAAAGCAGAGATACAGTAAAGTAGCAAATAAGTGAGTGAGGCGTTTGCATGAAAGCTTCCTGCCTTTGGAGACTTTAGGCAAAGAGGAGACACACACTTGTTAAATTTTAACCAATGTAAATAGAGTCTTAGTCAGGACACATACAATGTACAGAGAAAAAATGAGGGCTTTTACGTAAGCAACTCAAGGGTAACAAACATGACCTAGTGGCTCTGACTACCATAAGAGCTTCCAAAATATATATATTATATTTTCATTTAATTAATATTTTATATATTTAGAATTATATATATTCATTTATTTAATAAATTAATTTAAAATAAATGATTTTAATAAAATTATTTAAAATAAATGTTAATTTAATATTA
>NW_015505978.1:204253-206576 GCF_001515645.1 Sinocyclocheilus grahami | reverse complement strand
TTATTTAAAACATTAAATTTAAATGAATGAATGTAGATATATAATTTAGATTACATATAAAACGTATTGTATGAAAACAGTCTGTAAGCCCTTTCTTATTTTAGCTTTGGCAGTGTTTGCATTGGCAGGGCCACATCTCCGTCAGTGATGACCTCCAGGCTCCCCTCTCTCGCCGAACACATAACAGTGGAATATGACATTCCCAGAATGGGAAAAAAGCCAAGTGGGGTTTAATGTTTTCATGAACCCCCGTACAGTTAATGCGGGACCATAGTGAATCTCATTACACAAATCACTGTGCAAGATTTGCGGCTTAGGAAAATAAAGTCTTGCAAACAAATATAGATGTTTTCTTTTCAAGAGACAAGCTGGCAGTAGTGAAACTGATATGTGTATTTTAAAAAAAGCCACATAAAAATCCTAAATTGCAGTGAGCATTGACGGAAATGAAACAAAAGCATAAAAAAAGACCCAGAATGCCCTTCAAACCTTTACAATTTCTAAAGCTGACAAGCTCCTACTGAGCCTAGACAAACAACTTCATCTCATATTTTTCACTAAAAATAGAACGGCTGTTTTTTTCTTCATTATTTGTATATTCGGCTGTGGAGAGGGGGATGGGACACAAAGGAGTGAATAAAGATGAGGAAGAGTATTCATATCATCAGCGCTAATGTGTTTCCTTCTTTTCAAACCCCCACCACTTCATTCAAAATGCTCTCGTTTTCCTTCCTGTCATACCCATGATTCTGTTCTTCACCCTTCAGATGGCTGTCCAAAACCCCCTCAGGGTTTGGGTTGAAATAGCATTTATTATAGCATTCCGACTGAACTCTGATTTCATGGTCCCCTGGTACTCGTGTTTATTCTCCAGCCTCCTTTGAAAGTCAAACTCAGACTGTATGATCAAAGTCTACTCTGATTATATTCTGCAATGTAAGACGTTTCACTCCAGGGTGTTCTTTTATCCTGAAGTGTGCTTTACCTGGATCAGGCCAATAATACACTGTGAAAAATAAGCAGAAGCTCAGTGCAGTGGAGAGCAGTTTGTCCTGCTATGTGAGTCTTACACAGGATTCCATATGTCATCCCACTAAATAGCCAGAACCCCACAGAGCATCTCTGAAGGGTGCAGGCAGGACGGTCCCGCAGATGGAGGAGTTCCAGGTGCAAGGACAGTGTGTTTTGTTGCAGACCTGATGCTCTGCTGACATACATTGTAAAAATCATTTCAAAATTAATAAGTATTTTTGTCTTTATTACCACTGAAAATTATTTAAATATCTATAAAACAAATTTATATTAAGACTCAGAAAATATACTGTATCTTGAAAAAAATATATATTTCTTACCCATTTGGAATATATATATATATACAGTGGGTACGGAAAGTATTCAGACCCCCTTAAATTTTTCACTCTTTGTTATATTGCAGCCATTTGCTAAAATCATTTAAGTTAATTTTTTTCCCTCATTAATGTACACACAGCACACCATATTGACAGAAAAACACAGAATTGTTGACATTTTTGCAGATTTATTAAAAAAGAAAAACTGAAATATCACATGGTCCTAAGTATTCAGACCCTTTGCTCAGTATTTAGTAGAAGCACCCTTTTGATCTAATACAGCCATGAGTCTTATTGGGAAAGATGCAACAAGTTTTTCACACCTGGATTTGGGGATCCTCTGCCATTCCTCCTTGCAGATCCTCTCCAGTTCTGTCAGGTTAGATGGTAAACGTTGGTGGACAGCCATTTTTAGGTCTCTACCTCTCTCACCAAGGCTCTTCTCCCCCGATAGCTCAGTTTGGCCGGACGGCCAGCTCTAGGAAAGGTTCTGGTCGTCCCAAACGTCTTCCATTTAAGGATTATGGAGGCCACTGTACTCTTAGGAATGTTTTTGTAACCTTGGCCAGATCTGTGCCTTGCCACAATGCTGTCTCTAAGCTCTTCAGGCAGTTCCTTTGACCTCATAATTCTCATTTGCTCTGACATGCACTATGAGCTGTAAGGTCTTATATAGACAGATGTGTGGCTTTCCTAATCAAGTCCAATCAGTATAATCAAACACAGCTAGACTCAAATGAAGGTGTAGAACCATCTCAAGGATGATCAGAAGAAATGGACAGCACCTGAGTTAAATATATGAGTGTCACAGCAAAGGATCTGAATACTTAGGACCATGTGATATTTCAGTTTTTCTTTTTTAATAAATCTGCAAAAATGTCAACAATTCCGTGTTTTTCTGTCAATATGGGGTGCTGTGTGTACATTAATGAGGAAAAAAAATGAACTTAAATGATTTTAGCAAATGGCTGCAA
>NW_015505978.1:201519-203670 GCF_001515645.1 Sinocyclocheilus grahami | reverse complement strand
TTCCCCATTTGGAATATATATATATATATATGTGTGTGTGTGTGTGTGTGTGTGTGTGTGTGTGTGTGTGTGTATACACATTTAAGTGTTAAAATGTGCTTAGAACAAGTACAAAAACAAAAAATAGTGCTTAAAAACAATAAATATAAAAATGTGCTTCTCAAATAAATTTAGCTTGCTTTACTAAACATTTTAATTTGAGTGATGTGTGTGTGTGTGTGTGTGTGTGTGTGTGTGTGTGTATACACATTTAAGTGTTAAAATGTGCTTAGAACAAGTACAAAAACAAAAAATAGTGCTTAAAAACAATAAATATAAAAATGTGCTTCTCAAATAAATTTAGCTTGCTTTACTAAACATTTTAATTTGAGTGATTACATTTTTTATTATTATTATTATATATATATATATTTTTTTTGCATTGTAAAACAGATCCAGGGAGGGCATGTGTAGTGTATGTACCAGAGAAAATAAGAACGAGAGAAAGGAAGAATAGAGGAAAGAATGAGAGAGTAGGAAGGATGTGGAATAAGTGTTCTTACAGGAGAGGATTAAAGAGATGGGTGATTCCCGTGACTGTGTCTCTGGTATAGCTGATAAGGGGTCTCCTCTCATGCCCACTGAATAATACACCTCCCTCCAACAGATGCGTATGATACAGGCAATCTCAGATTCATGAATACGATTCATTATATATATATATATAAGTAAAATAACAAAATCATTTTATTCCACTATAAATTGTCCAAGGCACAAAAATGATGTAAGATCTTGTGCCAAATTGGATCATGATCGCTCCTTACTATTCTCAATTTCTCAAATCCTTTGACCCACTTTTACAGCGATGACTGACCGTGGCTACAATCCTCCTTATAGCAGCTGCTGCCATGTCCTCTCCTTTAGGCTGGCCAACCAGAGTCATGCCCAGATACTTCACGGTGAACACCATCCCTTCCAAGAGTGTCTCCTTGGTGTCCGTCCAGTTCTCTGGGAGCTCTACACCACAAAATAAAACATTTTCATCATTTAAAGAGTTATTTAAAAGAACAGTTCACCAAAATATGAAAACCCTGTCATTGTTTACTCACTCTCACGCTGTTTCAAATCTATATGACTATATACACACAAGGAGACGCCGAATGACACCTTCAGTCACTATATGAAAAAAAAGATGAGACTCTCTGTCTCTAATTTTCTGTCAAACATCTAATTTTGTGTTCCACAGAAGAAAGAAAGTGGTTTAAAAAAATAATGACATAATTGTCACTTTTGAGTGAACTGTCCCTTGAAGGAACCAACTAAATGTTCAAGGCTTTATAAATTAAAGGCTCAAAAGAAACTGCCTGAAATGTGAATGTGTATTTATTGATTAACACTGCAGGATATCAGAAGAAAAATGCCTGGCAGAAATTATGATTTTTTTTTTATGCAATAAATAATGATCAACAGGATGCAAAAGTTCCATTTGCATATACATATAAAAATACATGCAAAACATACAAACATAGATGACAGGTTTCACACCTTTCCATTAGGAGAAGTGGGGCTCATTCCCATGTAAGGAGAAATTCCAAAACTGTGCCACAGAGTGAGCTTTAAATAGCTTTCTGGTCCCATTTGAGCCTAAAGCCCTGTTGGAGTGCAGAGCTGGATTGAAAGATATGCAGAATGAACCTGACTAGACATCCACTGTCCTGCTATTGCAATTCTGAAGAAAAATCTATTTAAAGCAAGCTCTGGAGCGCTGGACCTTAACCCACTGTTGTGTGAATTATTGATTATTATCCTTTCAAAATAACAAAGATCCTTTATTATTATTTTATATACTACATTTCTTATGAAAGAAAAACCATCAGAATTGAAGGAAGAGAGCATTTAAAATAGTGCCTTCTTGATAATTCATATTCATTATGACAGGTAAGCCAAAGTTTGACTCTTTATAAAGTTATTTTTGTGACCTGCAGTAGCTCAATAGAAAACAAAATGACAATAAAAATGCATATTAAAAAATAATGTATAATAATAATAATGTTATTATAATTATGTTGTTTTATACACTACATTTCATATGGAATAAAAAAATCTCAGAACTGAAAACATGAAAAGAACACTTAAAGGTCCCATGGCATGAAAATTTCACTTTATGAGGTT
>NW_015505978.1:199685-201208 GCF_001515645.1 Sinocyclocheilus grahami | reverse complement strand
AGCAGAAAGACTGTGAGAAACTCAAGAAGTGGATGAAAAGCATCATCAACCACATATACTGGACTGCAGCTGGCTCAACCTCTGAGCCAGAGAGAATTGCAAAGTGGACAGCGATCCTGAACCATGTTCGAGATGTCCATACACATGAGGATCCTCTTTACCCCAAGTGCGAGCATGCGATCCGCAAGACAACTGACAAGAGTAAATGGCTCCAAGCAGGTATTTAATAAATATACAGGCTAAATGTCAAAACAGTAAACAGACAACTACACAGTTATTTAGTCACTTTCAGAAATTGAAATATTAAAATTAACTAATTGAATTTAAACTAACCATTCGGAGACGTCCTGCTGTAGCCGCTGAGTTGCAACTTCTTCATTCGGTGCTTCTCCATCCGGATCAGATTCTGGGTCAAACTGAAAAGCTTGAACGACTGCGTGTCTATGAGCCATTGCGATACATCCACTGTCAACGTTAGCGCATGGTACCGTGGCCGCAAGCTGGTTAAGGCCACACACCCACCCTCCACCTTGCCCCGCCTCTCTCCTCCTCATTAGCATTTAAAGCTACAGACACATAAACGGCACGTCCTAAGGAAAGCTCATTTTGGGACTTGCTCGTAGTGGCTGAAATTCTGCACCAAGGCTGAATTTCGGGAAAGAGACTTCAGATACAGTACTAGGGACCACTTAGGCCTATATAAAAGCATACAAAAAGCAGCATGTCATGGGACCTTTAAAATAGTGACTCCTTGATCATTCATATTCATCATGACAGGTAAGTTTTTCTATTTCAGACATCAATAAACTCTTTATAAAGTTATTCCTGTGACCTCCAGTAGTGCTATAAAAAGTAAAATAAAATAAAAAATAAAATATTTTACATGATAAATAATAAAATAATAAGAAACATGAATAAGAAAACATTAGAATATTGTTGTTATTTTATTTTCTTTATTTAATTACTCAATTTCTTATGCAAGAAAATCTATGAGAACTGCATAGAGTTTTTCTTGTGATCTCCAATAACTCAACAGAAAACAAAGATATTTTAAAGAATATTTTACATGAATAATAATAATAATATGTTAGAACAACAACAACAATAATAATAATGTCATTATTATTATTATATTTTATATACTAAATTTCAGAACTGCAGGAAGAGAGCATTTAAAAAAGTGCCTCCTTGATATTCGTCATGACAGGTGAGCCGAGACGAAGTCTATTTTAAACATGCACTTATGGTGTGTGCCACTTTTCTTAAATTACACATACAGTAACTGATTACTTCTATGTCCCTTTGCCTAAAAATGCAGCTATGGAGGACAGAAACTCATCTAATCTGACAGTCCCGTATCCTGCTCTGACAGCTCTGCTCAGAGCCATCTGTCCCTCCCAGCAGCACCAGCTGTTTGAGGCCAGGAAGACAATACCAGCATCATGGCTTTCTCAACTGCAAGTGAATTATTAACCTACAGGGACACAAAATCTATCTTAGCACTCAATAAGCAGGAAAAAAAA
>NW_015505978.1:194650-196823 GCF_001515645.1 Sinocyclocheilus grahami | reverse complement strand
AATTGGTGGCTGACTAAATACTTTTTTTCCCCACTGTACACATCTTCTTTAATGGTAATTTTAGGCTTTATTATTTTTTTTTAATTAATGTTCTCATTGACTTCCATAGTATTTTTTCGATACTATAGAAGTCAGTGGAGATCATCAATTGTTTGGTTACCCACATTCTTCAAAATATCTTTGTTTATGTTCAGCAGAAGTAAAAAAAAAATGCAGTTTCGGAACAACTTGAAGGTGAGTAAATGATGACAGAATTTTTGAGTGAACTGTCCCTTTAACTTTCTTAAGGGTGATCATTTTGTTTTTCTTAAGGACCTAAGAGTGTATTCCCTGAGCCCATGGATGCCTTAAACTGTGGCACTGAAGGAAAGCAAGTGAGACGGTCAGTCACAGATCTATTTACATATGAATACTACATACTTAATGGTCTCATTTACACTTAAAAGTCACATGAATACTCAAGCATGCTGAATCCCAGTAAATATAATGACTGCATTTACATGATGAGATGATTAATTAAAACATGAGCTCACACATGGACACACTTGCAGGACAGTTGCCCGTGGCAACGAGTAAATCAAATGCCTAGATTCCTGGAATGATTCTGCACTAGCATTTTTATGCACCACGTACATATTGTTGAATATAAAATACCTCATACTTGAATGGTTTGAGCCATCTAAGAAAAATAAACTGTTTTACTTTGTGCTGACAGCAGTTGAATAAAAGGCCTCTGATCTCTGCTCTGCTATTTGGTGTCTAAATAATGAGTGTTGGGAAGAATCTAGGACATTACCTTGACAGAATATAGGACATGATACGGCAGAGAGGGAGGGAAGAGGAGTGTGGGAATAGAACCGATTCCATCAGCCCATAAGTGTACACACTAAAAACTGAAGGGGCTGTAAAAATAACTGAAGAAGCTTTATGGGATGGTACTTGAGTTGGCTATATGAGTGATAACAAAAAGTCTTAATACTTCTTTAAGTTATTGGTGTACTCAAACATGTAAAGCCGTAAAACGCTGATTCTATTTAAAACCTTTATTTCTAAGAGTGAAAATGGCTGTTCAGTTACATGTGCATTGATGAGGAGGAATTACAGGAAGGTGTCAATATTTAATTTTGTGTTCTTAGAGCCAGAGCTGTTTGAGCTGTGTTGAACATGCCATATATTCATCACATTCTCTGCTCAGGACAACCACGCTAGTGTCAGACCATGCTCCGTTGCCTAGCAACAAAAGTCACTGGGCATGAGACAGTCCTACAATGGGGGGATGTTAGGATTTAAACATGAGCAGTCACAATAACACACACAAAACTCAGAGAAAGAATTATAATCACTGAATTATGAATATAACAAAATGTAAAAAAAAGTGCATACATACATAGATACACACATAAAATTAACAAAAATGGTGAATGCAAGTTGTTTGAATGAAAGTTGTTTTATCATGATGGTGATTGCAAAAACAAAAAAAATGTTTTATTATTTTAACTAGGGCTGTAGTACTCGAGTCCGGTCTCGGACATTTTTCTATGGTCTCGGACTTGTCTCGGACTCGTTGGTGTTTGCACTCGGACTTGTCTCGGACTTGGTCATTGGACTCGCCAAATGTTCTCGTTGGTCTCGACCGAGTCCAGCAATATGCTTTTTTTTCTCCTTCAAAACACCTACTTCCTTCTACAGCATTTATTAATATTAGTTAACTTTAATTTCAGCATTCACTAATGCATTATTCAAATGACAAGTTGTGTTTGTTAACATTAATGCACTGTGAACTAACATGAACAAACAATGAATGAACAACTGTATTTTTATGAAATAATGTTAGCAAAGACAAAAATAAATAGTGTAATAAATATATTGTTAATTGTTTGTTCATGTTAGTTAATACATTAACTAATGTTAACAAATGACACCTTATTGTAAAGTGTTACCGACTCTTTTTATGAGGTTAGAAATAGGGCTGAAAGATGAATCGTATTTTCGTTGTCATACAGAGTTGGCACTCAACAAAACTCTGGCATTTCAGCGATGACTCATCTGAACGCCTTTGATTGGCCATTGCATTAATAAACTGAATGGAATCATATGTTATTGGCTGTAATGCTCACTGCTGTAAAAACAAAAAATATATATTTAGTTTTATTTGTTGGCCCTAATATGCAGA
>NW_015505978.1:193654-194184 GCF_001515645.1 Sinocyclocheilus grahami | reverse complement strand
ATCCCTCATATTCATGACAGCATGAATGGAATTAATGAACAGAAAGCGAGGTCTGTCTTACAGTATGACTGAAAGAAGAAAGACAACATCTCCTGCCTCAAGGCGACAAGGGAAGTTTTCTTCCAAATCTGAATTAATTAATGATTTTGCTCGACTTGCCAACCAATGGGAACTAACACAAGCGGGCTGCCTTATCAACATAGAACATACATTTATTTACAATTACATTTTTAACATTTTTGTGATAAAATGGCAGACTCCTTTGCCTTACTAAAGCTAATTTCAAAGCTATTTTACACATAATAATTGATATTATATTAATAATTAAGGCATAATTTGACAAAATTACCACATGATTGGAAATTACACATACAAATATTCTGTACACATTACTTACCTTGATTTTTTTCTAGTTTTCTTCACATCACATATCAAGTAAACTAACTTTCACAAAGTGTCCAAGCTTCAGCAATGATCTGCATGAATTATAATTTACTGCTACAAAATAAGCCATTTTTCCTTCTCAACTT
>NW_015505978.1:138822-193462 GCF_001515645.1 Sinocyclocheilus grahami | reverse complement strand
TTATAATTTACTGCTACAAAATAAGCCATTTTTCCTTCTCAACTTTAACTAAATGTTCACAACAAAGTGTAAACATTTATCATACAGACGTTTTCACCACAAATCCTCATACATAAAAATGTGGATTATTTGCTTTTTTGATCTCAAAGTAATGCTGAAATTATCGGAATGCAAAAAAACTGTGATTTTTAATGCAAATTATTTAGCGAAAAGTAAGATCAAATTCTGATTATTACAAAAGCACATCAAGTTATAATACAGGTCCAAGTTCAAAGAATATATCAAATAAATAAAAGTTGGTATTGCTCATTCCAGATTCTATGAGTTATGGGTGCTTCCTCAGCACTTTTTATGGTTTTGTCCTGATAAGGAAGCAGGCAACACTATTGGCTGCCGGAATGCAAAAAAACTGTGATTTTTAATGCAAATTATTTAGCGAAAAGTAAGATCAAATTCTGATTATTTCAAAAGCACATCAAGTTATAATACAGGTCCAAGTTCAAAGAATATATCAAATAAATAAAAGTTGGTATTGCTCATTCCAGATTCTATGAGTTATGGGTGCTTCCTCAGCACTTTTTATGGTTTTGTCCTGATAAGGAAGCAGGCAACACTATTGGCTGTAGGTCAACTATATGCAAAGGTCATGTTTAAAACCATTTATCAAGGTCTGCTTTTCAGGGGGATGTTTTGCTAGATAAGAGAGGGCAGGCGAAACTCGTCTCTTTTACAAATGAGTTATTGAGTGGGAACTCACAATTTCAAGAAAAATGATCTGGCAAATGTATGGATATGATGTTTTTAGCTTTAAACAGTTGTTCCCAGATAAAATACTCTATCCATAATATTGTTTTCTCTTGCAAAAAAGTCGTTTTGCTTGAATCAGTAGAGAAATATGCACAGATCAAGCACTCTTTACAAGTGAAAACAGCCCAAAACTACTGGAAACAAATATGTTGGTGGATTTTGATGTGAAAGGAGTTTTTCACTGGAGGAAACTTTATTATGGGTTATGGACTTATACGGTTAAAAGTTAATTGACTGCCTGACTGGAGTTGTGTGGTTTAAGTTTAGATTATGGTGATGTTTTTATCAGCTGTTTGAACTCTCATTCTGACGGCACCCATTCACTGCAGAGGATTCATTGGTGAGCAACTGATATAATGCTAAATTTCTCCAAATCTGTTCCTGTGAAGAAACAAACTCATCTACATCTTGTGAGTACATTTTCAGAAAATGTTCATATTTGAATGAACTATTCCTTTGAACATTATATATTGCAGAAGTTTGACAGTTATTTGTCACAATCCGAATGGCTGGTCACTATATATTATATATACAACATCATGCCTTCATCTGCTGATGTTAGATTATGTATCTAATGGATTAGATAACAGTTTAATCTAATTGTCCAGTGAATATTTAGACACACCATCACCAGAGATTCCTCCTCTAAGAGCCCAGTAATTGAATAAAACTGTATGGGCTTAATATGATGATGTCTAATTATGAGAAACAGGCTCATGTGTATCTCAGGGCCTCAGCTGGTGTGGGTGCTGTAAGTGATGTCCCATGGGGGCTTGGCACTAATGCAGCTCCTCCCTGTGCTGCTGATTGGTGGGTTTCGGTTGGTTCCAGGCAGCCCTTCTGAACACCCTGCCTGCACTCAGTAATGGCTGAGGTTAAAGGTCAAAGCACTGAAGACACTGCCAAAGGATAGATGAAGTGAAGCAGCAAGCCCAGCATGCTGAAATGAACACTACTCCAGCATGCCTTTTGACGAACTGAGGAGGTTCAGTCTAAGCATTACACTATATTTATGGTCTGAATTTATGACCTAGATAGCTAGATAGACCTAGATTATTGTCAGATTTTGTTTGGGTTCTGGGAGACCCCATGATTACTGTAACAGTTAAAAAAAATTTTTTTAACTTTAATATTGAAAGTTGATCTTCATGACTTTTTCAAATCTTATGAGAACTGATGGAAAAACTCATCATGTTACATGTTTTCAAGTATCCTCCATAAAAAGGTTACATTATATTTGGGGTCTCAGAGACCACACAGAAAGTAAAAGAGTAAATGCAAAAATATTCATATGCTTAGATTTTCTGACAGGTGTTCAAACTGTAGAAATACTACTGAACATTATTTAATTTTATTTTTCTGCTTTTTTATTTTTCATTATTTTTGCTTCATGACTCACTGACACCAAGCATACAGTAGAATGGATACCAGTCACATTTCTGAATATTATTATATATCAAAAGTTTGTAATATACTGATCTGGTACTCAAGAATCTGATTTACTGATTTGGTGCTTTTTCATTATTATCACATTTGATAACAGTTGTGCTGCTTAATCTTTTCAGGAAACTGTGATATATATTTTTTTCGGCATTCGTCAGTGAAGGTTAAAAAAACTGCATTTGTTATTATTGTTGTTATTAAAAGTTTATATCATAGGTGTATCTGAAAACCCAAAGTGAAAGGAAAGAGTAGAATTTACACTAAACTGCATATTTCTGAACATGCGCTTTAATTATATTAAAATAAAAAATAGTTTTGTACAGAACATCTTGCTTTATATAGTCCAAATGTCAAGCACATAAAAGCTTTGAGCAGTTATTAATAGAATGTGCTCCCTATGCATGTATGAAACTCATAATCAAACATAAAAGTTGATAGAAACTCAGCTCATTAATCTGATCAGCTCTAGTTTCAGGTGTTCAGTCTGACTGAGCGGAGCCGTTTGAATCCCACTGAGCCCAACAGCACAGATAAAAGACACAGAGAGAAAGTGTAGCTGGAGTGAGCGGCAGACAGATGAAGAGAGACTATCAGTGACAAGGTTCTCTAGAAATAGAATAAAAGACTGCTTTTTAACAAGGGAATATTTTATAGGAAACCACAAGCACCTAAAATTAACAGAGGAAAAGTGAGCTGTCAGATGAGTGGGAAGGACAGAAAGAGAAACAGACGCAGAGAATGAGAAACAGGAAGAGAGACAGAACGAGTGTCAAATTTCTCCCTGATGCATGTCCAGGTTGTCAAACAGGAAGGAAGGTTTGGATGTCACGGATCGCTTTGTGGGAGGGATGCGACGGCTGATTCTCATGCAGTCAGTGTGCGCATTACTTAACTCTTTCTCTGCATCTTTCTCTGCATGCTGTTAGAACTATGGGAGAGTTGGGGTGCATGTTAAGAGAGAAACAGTAATATTTTAAAGAAAACAAAACATAATTTAGGAATAAGAATATAATGTTGTCTCTCAAACACATTCCATGACTCAAATGAGGGAAATATTTTTATATAACTAATATCAGTGCATGTATATGCCTTCATAACCTGGCAATGATAGAATGTAATCTAATGCAGGTGTATAATGAATATTTAGACCAAAGGTGTGCTGTTTAATGGGAAACTCATCAGATAAAGATATGCAAATGCATTTATTAATTATACACTATAAAATAAGCTCACTCTATTTTACCTGAACTCCCCTAGAAATGTTTTTCACCTGAGAATAAAACACAATTTATTACAAAGTTCTTGATTCTGATATGCAAGATATATAATATATATACTGTTGCCATGGAAAATGGTAAATATTAAAAAATATCTGACCACTGAATGCTATGATTGACCAATCAGAATCAAGTATTCAGAGAGCCACTTAATACATGCAGGTTTGCATAATGAAGACCTATACTTGTTTATGGCAAAATATTGGTGTTACTTTCACATTTCTTGTGGTCTCTCTCTCTTATAATATAATAATATAAATTAATACTATTTATATAAATTAATATTAACATTATTGCTATGTAACTTTACTCATAATAATATCTGTTAATATTCACTCAATATAAATGAGTACTATAAAATTTTAACTAAATTAATAAAAAGTAAATTTAATTAATAAAAAAAAATAATATGTAATATCCATATATTTCTGTATTTGGTAAGACCACCCTGATTAGCATGCTATTTCTATTTTGAGGAAATTAAATCATAAAATGTCCGTACATTGCCAACATATCACAGTACTAACATTTTAAATTACACTGTTCGTGTTAATCACATTGCATTTTATCAATTACAGAAACAATACATCTAATTAGACTTTAACATGAATGTGAAATTTTATTGTAAAGTATGGCCATAATTCCTTGTTTGGTTTTTGCGGATTGTGTCTTGAGTGTGGCCACACACATATGGTGCATCCGTTTATCTCTCCAAAATCATTTTCTCCTCTTTTATTCATGACTATAGCAGGGAACAAACCATAGGGAGTCTCTATGCTCACAGACACTAAGGAAAAATAATGACAAAGACAGAAGGATCGAGACATAGAGAGACCTATCAGGTCTGAAGGGATTTTGCTCTTATTTGTTAGTGATTTGAGAGATACATAACAAGCAAACAAATCAAAAGAAGAGGGAAAAACAGAGAGACTGGTAGTCATTTGGTTTGAAAAAAAGGAATGGGAAGCTAAACATTTCTTTTCTGACAGACATGAGAGCTGGCAGTTCAAACTGAATGCATTTATATTTGATCCAGGGGGGAAAAAATTCCAAGGAAACTGTCAAAATCATAAGATTTACTTTTGAACAAATCAAAACAGCACAGCTCACAGCTTTTCAAACTGACATCCAAATATTCACATCCAGAGCATTAAGACAATTGATTGGCTGAACCTAATTCAATGGAGGAAAGAGGTTCCATATATTGAAAATGGGGTTTCTTAACCTTAAATTAAAGTCAGTTTACTGGCAATAGTGCACATTAGTGATGGGTGCTTTTAAAACTCTGCTTTGCAGAGCTTCTAAATGTTTGTGAATATTTTGTTTCCAACCAGTGGCATGGTGTGTGTGTCCATCAGATTTCCATGTTATTTCAGGAAACAAGACTTTGTTACACCATAACTGTTTCAAAACGTTTTGAAATTTCAACAGTTTGGAGATATGAGTGATCTCAAGGAAGCCATAAACCAGTGTCTATATTATTTTTTACCTAATCTCAAAAGGTTTTAGGATGTAGACATTTTTAATTATACATCTGTAGTAGTTATTAATTGACTTTTATTGGCTGGATTTAAGCCCTCCACACAAAACAAGCCCGACAGATTAATCAAAGAACACTTATTATGCAGACACTTTATGTTTAATAACCAATGGATCCTCTGCAGTGAATGGGTTACTTGTGGATTATTGTGATGGTTTTGTCAGCTGTTTGGACTCTCATTCTGACGGCACCCATTCACTGCAGAGGATCCACTGGTGAGCAACTGATGCAATGCTACGTTTCTCAAAATCTGTTCCCATGAAGAAACAAACTCATCTACTGTACATCTTGGATGGCCTGAGGGTAAGTATATTTTTAACAAATTTTCATTTTTAGTTGAACTATTCCTTTAAAATAGCTGAACATTAAACACTAACCATTTCTCTTCTTGCTCAAAAAACGCATAAATACCACTTTATTTTAATTAATGCCCCATGTAAAACATGCAGGTAAAATCCCCTGATTTCTAATTTCTATGTGTAATGCTACATCAACAGCATGAAAAGTATTCATATACCCCCAGTGCAAATGGATTAAAGAAATTTCTGTTTATTTAAATAGATTGCACATGATTAAATCGGATTGCATTATTTCATTTTAATTAAGTAAATTAAGCAAGCGGCAAATTTATGTTAATTAAAAAGATGCACTATGAACATCTGTTCGTTTATTCAGGTCCTGATTCACAGGCTAAGTTAATTTTGTCACCTAGGGCATAAGGTCTAATGTCTTTTTTAAGAAATTCTAACATTTTCTGTTGAACCTGAGCGGCTGAGTCTTGCTGAGACTAAAGGCAGACAGTCTGTTGCACGCGGATCACGTCACAGTGTTTGAAGGTGATCACAATAACAATGTTTGGGAGTAGAAGCCAGAAGTAATAAAGGAGTGTGTCTTTTTCTCTCTCTCTCTCTCTCTCTCTTTCCTTGCGTGCCTTCCAGGTCAGAATTGAGTCCTAATTAAGGGAGAGGAAAGATAGTCTCAGTCTTCAAAAAGCTGTCCATTGCTGAGCACACTCTGAAATGAACCCTTATAAAACCTAATGGGGTCTTTTTACACAGCATTGCACACTCTTGACTTAGAAAAATTTCTGAGTGTGTGTTTTTCACCCAATGTGTATGAACGTTGGTGCTTATTATTGTGAAAACAGACTACAAAGCTTTCTTTATTACAAGAGCTCTCATATGCAAAATCTAACAACCTCCTCAAGTGCCATCAGAAAGAACACAAAATAGCCTCTTTATAGCACATGAAACAAAGAACTCAGAGGAAACAACTGCTTATCAGCTAACCTTGAACATAATAGACACTCTTGAAACTTCCCTGCTACCAGAAGAAATGAATGAAACTCGAACCTGGCACAGATTCATACTTATTCCAACATTTAAGCATTTAGCAAAACAAAATCACTATATGGGTGAAATATCAAAGTAAATGAATCTAAAGAATATGTTATTACACTAACTTATAATTTGTATGATAAATGATTAAACAAGAATAGGCTGAATGATAAAATGTAGAGAACGTTAACGAAACAGCCAAGAATCCTTTACTTTCTAGCAACAGAACTTGACACAAGAAACCATAAATCAAAAATAATGAGAAGAGTATAACGATAAAAACTACAAATTCTACTTTTTCACCGGAAACATCCTTAGGATGAGCTCACATGCACGCTTCAATCATTGATTCAGTGTTGTATGGAATCATTTTCTGCACACTATATGATCGGTATTTTTCCATCCATAAATATGCATATGTACACTAATGTTCAAAAGTGGCCTCTGATTTTTTCTGAAAGAAATTAATATTTTTATTCAAGGATGCCGTAAAAATTAATCAGAAATGACAATAAAGACATGTATAATGTTACAAAAGATTTCTATTTAAAGAAATGCTGTTCTTTTGAACTTTCTATTAAGCAAGGAATCCTGAAAAAAAATGATCAATGATTCCACAAAAATATTAAGCAGCACAACTGTTTTCAACATTGATAATAATGCGAAATGTTCCTTGAGCAGCAAATCAGCATATTAGAATTATTTCTGAAAGATCGCGTGACACTGAAGACTGGAGTAGCTGAAAATTAAGCTTGGCTGTCACAGGAATAAAGTGCATTTTAAAGTAGGAACCAGTATATTAGTATTTTATGCATTTTTGATCAAATAAAGAGCATAAGAGACTTCTTTCAAAACCATTAACAAATCTCACCAACACCAAACTCTTGAACTGTGGTGTACATGAGCATATGTATGCATATGGGCGTCAGTATGTGTAAGAATTTTCTACCCACAGTGTTTGTGTAGGCATAAGTCAGTCTGTGTGCACGGTCACCTTATCCACTTCTGAATCTGATAACTGAAAATGGCACATGGAGACCACTTCTCTGATGTCAGTGTAACGTCCCTGTTCTTTACACTGCGTCTGGTCAATGTGATAAATTTGCTGACATCCTTCCTGTAATTGGTTCATCCAAAGCCAGAATGTCTGCTTTACTTAAACATGGATTGACACAACTGTACCAGCTAAGAAGTTCTGACATAAAGATTTATGATCAAACAGTAAAGTATTAACATAATTTGTGTTTATTTTTTAAAATAGCTTTCTTTATGTCTACATTATCAGCAGGGAAGTTACTGCTCAAGCCTGTTATTTCCCACCGAGGGGTTATTACACTAGAAATTGCAAAAGCTTGCAGTGTAAAAAATGGGAAGGGCATCTAACACTTGCAGCAACTAATGTGACCTTTGGAACTGTCAATGTTATTTTAATGACACAACGAGAATTGATAGTGACATCTCTCTATGTGCATGATATTACACACACCAACTCTCTGAAAAAAAGACAGCATCTATAGGAGGCCAAACGTGATATTTTAGGTTGAACATTCTCTTTTGGTAAAATAAAACATGAAATTTCACTTTTAATGAGTGCCAGTGAAAACTCTGACCTTCATCAAGTCAAATGCACACTTGAGAGACAACACCAGCCTCCCATGAATATTCATCAGACCAGCCCAAAAACTATTCATTATTCACTTGTTTGTATGCTGTACTTGAATCTGCTCCCCTTTGAGTTAAAAATATTTAATTTCACTTTTTTTTTATGAAAGCACAAAAGTTTAATCGTTTTCAAAACTGCATGCTCTGAGTGTTTCAAACACATAGGCTAAAAATGTCTATTTTTTTGTACATACACTACACTTTATAGTTTGGGGTTGGTGAGATTTGTTTAATGCTTCTGAAAGAATTTTCTTATTCTCACAAGGCTACATTTATTTGATCAAAATACAGTAAAAAATGAAATATTGGGAAATATTATTACAACTTAAAACAACTGTTTTCTATTTTAATATATTTTCCAAATGTAATTTATTCCTGTGATGCAAAGCTGAATTTAGGCTTCAGTATCAAATGATCCTTCAGAAATTATTCTAATATGCTGATTTACTGCTCAAGAAACATTTCTTACTATTATCAATGCTGAATCATTTGAGCTGTTGAAAACAGTTTTGTGGAAACCACGATACATATTTTTAGGAATATTTGATGAATACAAAAGAACAGCATTTATTTGAAATAGAAATCTTTTGTAACATTGTAAATGTCTTTACTATCACTTTTGATCAATTGAATGTGTCCTTGCTAAATAAAAGCATTCATTTCTTTGGTTTGAATCCCAATGACTTTTATTCATGTACAAAAATAAGAGAGACATTCTTCAAAATATCTTCTTTCTTTGCATTCAGGTCTGGAATGACATGAGGGTGAATAAATGACAATCGAATTTTTACTTTTTAACTATTCTTTTAAAAAAATGTAACTGGCATCGTCTTCAAGATTTAGGTTTCTATATAATAGTCCTTTGTGAGAAATCATGCCTTCCTTCTCACTCTGTCTCTGAAATACAAACCATTGCTAGAAAGACAGCCATCAAATCATTAATATTTAATCCAAAGGGAGCACATCTAAATTCCCAAGACACAACTGTTGATTTAAATAATTTATTATGCTAATTTTCTTGGTTTTTAGAAAATATACATACTCTCAGCAACAAGAGACAAGCAGACTTCCTCCAGCTGTATGCCTGGCACACAGTTCAAGTGGGAATGAGGATGTTTTGTCCCCAGAGTGCCTCATGAACTTCACATCTCACACATCAGAATGACAGTGTGTCGAGCCTCAGGCTCCTGTCTGTCACCGCTGATGTGACACGGGCTGTTTCATAAAACCACTGCCCTCTTTTCCATACAAGAGCACTCGATTCATCCTCCTGACAGATCAAAAGCTGACAGCACCGGCCAACTGATTCAATCATTAAAACATAAATGGATGAAGTGTGATTTGGAGTCAGTGAGAGTGTGAAAGTTGGAACTGTGATTTTATTTGCACAGCGTGGCCAGGTGTCTCTCCGAGCCTGACCAAGTTTCAACACATTTCATAAACCCAGTCAACCTTGAACAGTTCAGTGGTAACATCTATGCAATCTAATTTGGATTTTCTTACACACATGGGAAAAAGTGAGGATCTTTTTACAGTGGCCAGACTTTTATCTGTAGGGTCAACATTGGGCAAGAATCCAATGCACTGCAAAATTTCTAATTGGAATTAACTGTAGATGTGCAATTAAACAATTCACAATTGCAATTCACAGAAGAGTATCTCACACTATGCAGAGACAAATAAAAGCTAGCTATATGAATATTTAAGCAAAAAGCACTGCATTAATAAAAAATTATTTTATATAAATAAATAAATAAATATATATATATATATATCACATTACAGTAAAACGACATATGAAAGATGTTCAGGTAGCTTGAGGAAGACAGTGTTATCAGAGCATCGCGTGATCATCAGCACTGATGCATGTTGTATTCAGTATATGTAAACAGAGATAAACGCAGGTTACTCACTTTCATGCTTGGACGTTCCCCATGTGTGCCGCGGAACTCCGGGACTTTTGATTATTGCTCTCCCGGCGGATTTTAGCGCATCCATGCTGGAAGGTGTAGAGCAGGTGCAGAGCTCTTCTTTGGTGCCCACTGTGGGAATGGGGAAAGTAGAGTAGCATGCAGCGAGTACTGAATGGAGCGAGTGAGCACGAGCAGCCTATAGACACCGGCTCACAGTCCTGTATCTGTACTGTAACATTAACCCTTCCCTGCCCGACTGACGGAGATCCACAAGCTGCACCCTTCACACACCCGCTGACGCTTCATGATGAAAGGAGAAGAACAACCATGAGAAGCTTGGAGTGAATCATAATTATTCATCCGGGTCATTCTGTGACCAACGTAAAGACTGTAACAATGAAACTTTTTAAATATAGGCCTATGTTATTATCGCTTTATGCATTATGTAGCATATAATAGTATTATATATTTATATCATATCATATCATATCGCCTGTCATATCATTTAGAAGCAGAAATATCAGTATTAAATTCATTTTCTAATAAACTTGTAGTGTCATGACCATGAGCACTGATATAAAATATACAAAAAAATAACTAATTGAAAATACTGTTACTGAAATATACAAAAATTAACACACGGAATAAATAGATCGTAATGAATGACTGGTGGTGATTTGAATTATATTATAATAATATAGATTTATAATAATAATAATAGTGTTTATTATTTGATGTTCATTGTAACTACTGCACGTGTACAAGCTTGGCCACATAATTTTTTTTTTAATGAATGAATTAATAAATAAATAAAATGATTTCATGATAAAAACAACCTGAATCTATAATGGGTTTACAACAGCAATAGGCTTATTTCTCTTGAAACAGCTTATTTTATAAAATATTTTATATTGAGGATATAATGAATAATTTAATTTCTCTCTCTCTCTCTCTATCTATCTATGATGTTGCTACTGTTCTGAACCAATTTCCAATAGACAATAGAAATATTCAAATATTATCATCAACAAATAATGCATCTATTATGCCCCAAATCATGTTCATGGTCTGGTTTAGTTAGTTGGTAAGGTATTTTCTTAAAATTCTGAATTATTTCAAATAAATATAAAAAAAAAGAGAGTTGAACATATACAACTCTGTACTGCTTGATTTCCTATTGGACTCCAGATGCAGCAGGTATCATTGATCGAGTGCGTTTTTAGAGACCTAGCACCCTCTGTCTGTGCCTTATAGAAATGCTGACAAACAGGTTTAAACAGAAACTACGTAGAACATAAAATAACATCCAACCCATAAATGAAAATGAAAAATATTGGACAACCGAGAAGAAAACATAACAATTCTTCCAATCACCATTCAATACAAATATTTTTATTGACATACTGTTCCATTCATTGTTCCCAATCTGCAGTGCAGTTATGAAGGTTCAGTTTTGGAAACTCCTGGAGGTCTTTTACACTTTAAACAGGGCTGCCCGCTGTTCATTTTTGAATAGGACATAGCGTAAAGTTTGTATTTGAGGCCTGATCTAGCATTCTGAGTTCCTCCATCGAAGCCAAGTGTCAAAAATACCAGTAGTCTAGACATTATTCAACTGTTGGCTCTGGGGTACCAATACAAGGAATTACTTGGTAAGCTGAAACTGTCAATGTAGATGTTGTGCTCTCTTTAGTTAACGGACAAAACTCTTGATTCATTAAGTACTCAATAACAGCAGCAAAAACAAATGCCTTTACTGCAGAAATAAAGATCTAAAAGTGAACAGAGTAAAACAAGATCATCAGTTTTCTGAGAATCACTCAAAATCAGAGTCCTCATGATGTTTGAGTTCCCTAAGATTATCAGTTTTGACCTAATATTATCATAATCAGACCATATTAAAAACAGCATGATGCTGAAGGCTAATTCTAGACCTAAATCCAGATTTTGCTGCTCCTTCATGAAAATGCAACAGTTAAGTAAAAAATTGCATAATTCAAATGAATTTGAAATGAACCATGGGGGGAAGCCCATTACCCAAGTTAGCATTAGCCTGCAGCATAAGAGTTACATCTCACCATGTTTCTAGTCACATGACATGTCAGGCTAGCAACTGTGGCAGAATGAACCATGCTATTAATCCGTAGTTTAATTATTTTTCCTTTTTTCAGGGGATACGAACCATATGGTCATTAGATAAAAGGGTATAGCTAAAACAAAAGCTAAATGAATAAATTAAACAGACCAGCATCCAAATAGGCAATGTCTTCTATAGAACACAGTATAAAATCGGTTAGCACTCCTCAAACTTGCTGACAAACATGCGCTTGGTCATTTGAGTTCATATGATCATCTTTAATCCCCTCCGTGACATTTTGGCAGCTGCCCTGGACTCTCATCTTCATCTCCCCCTCTCTTTTTTTCTTTCACGCTCTCTGTGTGTTGGTTTCCATGTCGCTGACTCTCTGCGTTTGCAAGCAGAGGCTGGAAGCACCCGGTGGGAGTGTAGGTGGGTCGTGGAAGCAGTGGTTTTCCAGGATTTGCTCAGGCGCTGTCTATTTCAGGAAATGGTATGGGGTTGGTGCTCCCTGTCTGTTGAGAGGCACACAGAGGTTCACAGGGCTGGCTGAGCGATTCCACCGACAGGCTCTTGCTAGACAGAATACTGCTGAGACTTGGCTTCCGGCCGTCCCGTGGCTGGGCCTCGATCTCCACACGGACCTCAATATTAGTCCCTTCCCTGCTGTAAACAACAACAACAACAACAACTTTACAAAAACAGACTTGTGGGAAAAAGAAATCATTGATGTTCTAATAATTCAAACATGAAAACATTAACATTAAAAATGCAATTCTTACTTGAATACACATATTCTATGATTAGCTATATTAAAAATCATTTTGATATATTTCTGAGGAGATATAAATGTCAGGGCCAGTTTGATATAAGCATGAAAAGAAAACCTTAAGTAGTTTGGCATCATTTCGTCTTATTATTTGTGACCCTGGACCACAAAACCAATCATAAGATTTATACAGCATCTGATAGCTGAATAAAAAAAGATTTCCATTGATGTATGGTTTGTTATGATAGGACAATATTTGACCGAGATACAACTATTTGAAAATCTGGAATCTGAGGGTGCAAAAAAATCTAAATATTGAGAAAATCGCCTTTAAAGTTGTCCAAATGAAGTCTTTAGCAATGCATATTATTAATCAAAAATTAAGTTTTAATATATTTACAGTAGGAAATTTACAAAATATCTTCATGGCACATGATCTTTACTTAATATCCTAATGATTTTTGGCATAAAAGAAAAATCTATAATTTTGACCCATACAATGTATTTTCGGCTATTGCTACAAATATATCCCAGCGACTTAAGACTGGTTTTGTGCACCAGGGTCACATTTCTTAGAAAAAAAAATACACTGCTGTTCAAAAGTTTGGGGTCAGTAAATTTTTTTTAAAGAAATTAATACTTTTATGCATCAAATTGTTCAAAAGTGACAGTAAAGACATTTATAATATTTATAAGATTTATATTCATGTTACAAAACCTTCTATTCATCAAAGAATCCTGAAAAGCAAATAATAAAACATAATATGAAGCAGCACAACTGTTTTCAACATTGATAATAAGAAACATTTCTTGAGCACTAAATCAGCATTTCAGAATGATTTCTGAAGATCATGTGACACTGAAGACTGGAGTAATGACTGCTGAAAATTCAGCGTTACCATCACAGGAATAAATTGCATTTTGGAATATATTAAAATATAAAACAGATATTTTACATTCAAGTAATATTTCAGAATTTTACTGTTTTACTATATTTTTAATTAAATTAATCCTGCCTTGGCGAGCATAAGAGGCTTGTTTCTAAAACATTAAAAATCTTACCCCAAACTTTTGAATAGTACTGTATACATTTTAACAGAACTGCTTCACTGCTTATTGATATTTTGGGGTAAAAAATTTGCCAGTGAAATTAAGTTATGCCATAAAATTTGCTGACCTCAGAGCAAATGTTTGTGTGCTGCTGAAGGCACACTCTTCAACTACATCCACATCGTCTGACTGAACAACCTGCTCAGTGCTGTCAACATGTCCATCATTAGAAGATTCAACTGAGCCCTTTGCTCCAGACTGGACCACACTGGTGCTGGGAAGCGACATCACTTCCTCCACATTCACACTCACTTCCTGTATGCTTCCGTCGGATAGAGCTGGGTTGGTCTGGCCGGTCCAGTGATCACTGACTACATGAGAAAATAGAAGATCTTCAAGAGAAGTTTAAATGTCATCAGATCAGGCCAAACTGTGAGCTTAATGTTACAATATTAATCTTTCTGCACAACAGTTACAATGTTTCCATAATTCAAACTCATACATAATGATTTATAAGCAATTTATAATAAAGTAGGATCATTTTCTAGCAACTACAAAGAAGCTGTTCAATGTGGTTAAACTACAGCAAAGATACTCTTAACATTTTTTTAGAAACACTAAAAACTCCTAGTAAGCACTGCAGCATTAAGATTGTTAAACTACAACAAAGATACTCTTAAAAGTAGTTAGCTAAACTAAAAGCTCTTAGCAAAAAGTAGCTAACTTCTAATATCTGTATTATATTATCTCTACATATTTTTTTCTGGCACAAAAACAGAAATCGCAGTATAAAACTGCTAGATAAATGCCCTCAAATTTTTATACTGGAGTTAAAAGCAAAGTGCTATTTTTAATGCAGCTGAACAACATCAGGCTACTGAGAAAAAAATAAATAAAAAAAATAGCAGTACAACATTTAAGTTAACTGTAAATGTATATTCATATAGCCAAATTTCAAGAAGTTGGACTTACAATTTGCCAGATCTTCCAACTGTATGTTCCGTACTTCAGGAGGTTCAGTTTGTGGCCTGCACCAGCCATTACGGCACAACGACATGGGCACGACCCCGTAGACATACGTCAACATAAGAGGCACCCCCACCCCTTCAAACACAGATTTACTAAATTAGAATTTATTCTGAAAGATTTTTATTATTAATCACAGAAAATATTGTATAAATGTACAAGTTAGGTCCCTACATGTAAAAGAGGCATAATGATAGCAGCAAAGACCAGGACAACACACAATAAAGGGAGACAAAAGGCCATGATCCTCCTGGTTCTGGATAAGAACAGAGTGGCATTGTTGATGAAGACATTGAAGGGGACAAGGCCTCACTGTGGCTCTCCTGAGGAGAGGTCAGAGCTGCAGAACAGACAGGGCTATTCAGCGAGGAGAATGAGAGGGAACGCAGGCTTTGGGTTTGCGAGAAGAGCACAGAGTAGTGAATGTGCTGCGCTCAGGACTTCACGCTATGCCATGGAGATCTGGCATTTTAGTTGCAGCCGGCTGCTGTAATCTTGCCCTCTCCGCTCCAGCTCTCACAAGAGTGCCAGAGCAGAAGATAGATGAGTCATCAGAGACAACCGCGGCAGTCGCCGTGTGTATGTGCAAGTATGAATGAAATAGCTGCATGCAAATATGTAAGCTACAGTGTGTGCAATATGGATGTTAAAGGATTAGTTCAACCCTCAAAATATTGATTGTTTACCCTCAAGTCATTCTAAAGCTGTATAAAATCATTGCTTGCTTTTGTGGAACACAAGAACTCTTTAATAATGGGCCAGTTGCTCTATTCCACAAAATTACAATTTACAATTAAAACTTCCAAGAACGTTTAAGCTTCATAACAGATGCAAATGCACCATAATATAAGAATATCATAAAAGTGGTCTTCCGAAAGTCATATGATGACTTAAACACAAGTTTTTATTCACCTGAATCATGATGAAAAGATCTGTCTCAAGAGAATTTTTCTTACATTTTTAATGAATAATGGTTCCAATTTCAGCCTGTTTTGACTTCAGATGACCTTGTAGGCTCCACAGAAGAAAAAAAACTATACAGGATTAGAATGACATGATGGTGAGTAAATTATTTTTTGGTGAACTATCCCTTTAAGCATGTTCTGCTTTTCTTATTCAATGTCTCAGCTGAGAGGCAGATTTGTGTCTTAAGTAGCTTCATTTGTCTGAACTCGTGCCAGAGCAATCAATATGCTTAATTCAGCTTCTTTAAATTGACATAACTCAACAATATGACCTCTGAAGTACTCCTCGACTTCAAAATATCCCCATTCCTCACATTCATATTCAATAATATAAAAATAGACAAAGACCTTTAGATTCAGAATCAGAAAGAGCTTTATTGCCAGGTATGTTTACACATACAAGGAATTTGTTATGGTGACAGAAGCTTCCACAGCACAAACAGAATGACAGTGACAAGACACAGATCATAAAAAAGAATAAGGAAATAGGAAATAGGAAATAGCGATATACAACACATTTAAAAAAAAAAACAATATACAAAATAGACAATAGATGGTATTTGTGTGTACATGTATGCTAAAATGCAAGGAAATGTAAATATGAAGTATGGTGTGTTAAATAAATAAATATATAAATAGTGTTGTTTTTACGTGTTTATTGCCAAGTTAACTATTCATGATATGGATTGCCTGAGGGAAGAAACTGTTCTTATGCCTGGCCGTTCTGGTGCTCAGTGCTCTGTAGCGCCGATCAGACAGCAACAGTTCAAAGAGGAAGTGGCCTGAATGTGAGGGGTCCAGAATGATTTGGCCAGCTGTTTTACTCACTCTGGATGAGTGCAGTTCTTGGAGAGTGGGGAGGGTTGTTGTCACCCTCCTGTATGAGGCCGATAAGTGTGGTGCCATCTACGAACTTCAGGAGCTTGACAGAGGAGTCCTTTGCAGTGCAGTTGTTGCTGTAGAGGGAGAAGAGCAGTGGGGAGAGTACACATCCCTGGGGGGGTGCCAGTGCTGATCGTATGGGTGCTGGATGAGAATTTTCCCAGCCTCACTAGCTGCTGCCTGTCTGTCAGGAAGCTGGTGATCTACTGATAGATGGAGGTACCGTCTGGGCCTGGTCTTGTCTTCTGTTTCCAGAAGACCTGACGCACATCTTCACTGATCCGAAGTGGGGTTTGCTGGAGGTGTTAATGGATCCATGGCGAGAATGTCAGAATGGGTGTGGGGTGTGAGAGAGAGTTTTCAAACCTGCAATAGAAATCATTCAAATCGTCGACCAGTTGTTGATTCAACACAGTGCTGGGGGATGGTGTCTTGTAATTGGTGATGTCTTTCAGTCCTTTCCACACTGAAGCAGGGTCATTGGCAGAAAGCTGCTTTTCAGAGTAGTTTCTCTAAGCCACTCTAATCTCCTTTGTCAGTGTGTTTATGGCCTGTTTATACAAGACTCTGTCCCCATTCCTGTAGGCAACTTCTTTGGCCTGATAAAACTGTCTGAATTTTTCAGTGAACCACGGTTTGTCATTGTTGTAAGTTAAATGAGTCCTGGTAGGAATGCACATATCCCCACAGAAAGTGATGTATGATGTTACAGTGTCTGTGAGCTCGTCCAGATCGTTAGCAGCAGCTTCAAAAACACTCCAACCAGTTCAGTCGAAGCAGGCTTGTAAATCCTGCTCTGCTTCATTAGTCCATCTTTTTATAGTCCTTATTACAGGTTTAGCTGATTTCAGTTTCTGCCTGTAGGTTGATATAATATGAACAAGACAGTGATCATAGAGCCCTAAAGCTGCCCGTGGGACAGAGTGATATGCATCCTTTTGGTGTAACAGTGTTCCAGTATATTACAGTCTCTTGTAGGACATGTAATGTGCGGTCTGTATTTTGACAGTTCACAGGACAGATTTGCTTTATTAAAGTCACTGAGAATGATTACAACAGAGTCCGGGTGTTGTTGTTCTGTGTCTGTGATCTGATCAGCCAGCTGTTGCAGCGCTGCGTTCACACATGCTTGCGGAGGAATGTAGACACTTACGAGAATGAATGAGGAAAATTCCCGCAGCGAGTAGAACGGCTTACAGTTGATGAAAAATGCTTCTAGATCGGGACAGCACATCTTCTTCAATGCTGTTACATCTGCACACCACCTTTTGTTGATGTAGAAGCATGTCCCGCTGCCACACGATTTCCCTGTTAATTCTCTGTCGCGATCCGCTCGGAACAGTTTGAAGCCCGGCAGATGTAACATGCTATCCGGAATGGCTTCATTCAGCCAGGTTTCCATGAAACACAGAGCAACAGAGTTTGAAAAGTCTTTATCTGGGAGAGTAGAAGAAGTTCAACCGTTTTGTTGGGTAGAGAGTGGAGATTCGCCAGATGGATACTAGGCAGCGCCGCTCTAAAACCGCGCTGTCTGAGCTTGACGAGCACGCCGGCTTGCTTCCCACGCTTGCATGTCTTAAAACACTTGAACAGCACCACCGCTCCGCCAACTACATTGTCCAGTAAAACACCAGAATAGTCAAAAACTGGTGAAATATTGGGTGGGGTGCATTGCCGAATGTTCAGCAATTCGTCCCTGGTGAAACTGATTGTAGAAATATAACCAAAAACAGGACAAACTAACAAAAACATTAAAACAACTGTGGAGCTCCACACCGAGGCGGCCATCCGTGGCGCCATCTTGGGACCAGCTTTTTTTTTTTTTAAACAAAAACAACAAAACAGTAGTGTATATTTAAAAAAAACCTTTGTGCATTGTGTAAAACATACGTAGAAGAGTGTATAGAAGTAATAGGTACTGCGCAGGTTAAATAACCACAGTGTTTTAAATGTTCATCATGTTATATGCAACCAGCAAGGTGAATGGATGATTTTCTTACCCACAGTAATGGCTGCGATGACTGGAGACACAAAAACAGACATCATGACCCCGCTGGCCACTGTCAGATAATGCTTACTTCCTGAGATATTGTTTTTCTTACAGCGACCATGAACCTGGCAAGCAAAATTAAAGTCAGCATCAAACGTAAATTACAAATGTCTTTTCACATTTTTATTTATTTTATTTTTTTTGAAGATTACAAGGACACGTGATTTTTAAATAATGATGTTCATGGATAAATCATTTATAATAAACACTGCAATATTCCATAAAAGAGTAAGAATCGTCAATTCTGATTTCATGGTGACTTTAAAGAGGTAATATTCTGGTCTTTGTTCTTAGGGCCCTAAAGAGCATAATGGCATCCATAAACTAATAGCACAGTGAAACTCTCTCTACTTTCTTTGCAAACGTCTTCTATATCACATTTACCGGCTGTGTGAAGTCTGGTGGATTTACATAAATTTACATATATGCATTCGGCAGCACTTTTCTTATGAGGAGCATACAGCCAAGGGCATGACCTTGTCTCATTATCATACCAGAGCTATTAAACTGTCTCCAGATCCATTTCACCACAGAAATGGCACAATGCAGCAAACTTTAGGTCTTTACCTTGCGGCCCATATAAATGGGGATGCCCACAATGATGACTGGTAACGCAATGCCTGCTATGAGTGAGATCACCACCGGAGCCCCGAGCAGCATGCCAACCTGCCACAAAACTTTGCGGGTCTGCGACCACGGCTTCTTTCCCCAAAAAGTGCAGCCTGAGGGACTGTGAGGAAGATAAATTAAAGTATTTTTTTCATAATCTCACATAGCTGTGGCATGTGCATGACATGCGGTTAAAGAGAAGACAAGAATATTAGCCAATAAAAGCCAGACACACGCACACGGTCTCATTGAATCAATATTTTATGATCTCATCCTCGAGTAGCCTCATGCACCGCCTGGGTGAATTACAACTCTCTACGGTCAATGTCACTTCCTGTTCTGTGTGCTAAAATATTACAGGCTACTAGCTTAAAAGACAATCTGGAGTAAATATTTGAACACAACACTTCACTGATAATTGCTGATTATCAACCTATAACAATAGACAAATTCCCATCCAAGGTTTGTTTTTTTTTTTTGCGAAAAAGTTTTAGCGCATGAATCTGTTACAGATTTAGCTGACAGAAATGCTAATTATCGCTAACATTTTGCAAGTGGCTACACAATATTTTTTTTATTTAACTTTAGTAAATACACTATGTCAATGCTTCAAATGCAACACCTTTTGTCGAAAAAAGGACTTTAAGGCAAATAAATGTGGTGTCACATGACAGAATTAGACATGCATTTACATCCATATGTTAATCATATTAAAGTGCTATTTCTCTGTAATTTCTCTGTAAGTTTTTCACTGTGTCTTGTCTTAAAGCAGTGTTTCTAAACCCTGGTCCTGGGTGCCCCCCAGCACTGCACATTTTGTGTGTCTCCCTAATCAAACACACCTGATTCAACTCATTAGCTCATTAAAAGAAACTCCAGGACCTGAAATGGGTGTCAGATAAGGGAGACATACAAAATGTGCAGTGTTGGGGGGCGCTCAGGACCAGGGTTGAGAAACACTGTCTTAAAGGGATAGTTCACCCAAAAATAAAAATTCTGTCATTCCAAACCTGTGTGACTTCATTTCTCCTGTGTAACATAAAGAAAATATTTTGAAAACTTGATCTCTTCTAATCTTCTTTTGTCTTCCAGAGAAGAAATAAAGTCACACAGGTTTGGAACGACATGAGGGTAAGTAAAGGATGACAGAACTATTTATGTATTCTGTCATTTCATAAAAATCTTTCTCCGCCCAACTGGAGCCCAGCAGAATGGGGTGTTCATTAAATTAAGAACCCTGCTTCTGGCAAATCGTGGGGGTTGGGTTGCATGGAAAGGGAAATATGAACAGAGATTTGTACTGATTAATTGATGAAAGTTGGTGCTGGCTGGCATCCAAGAACGGAAAAATCTATCAGAAATCAGCTTTGGTGCAGCGATAGCTCATTGAAACTGGTAGCAAAGACACTTTTTTAAGATCAGACCTCTGAAACGGCTCAGATTCTGCAAGACTTGTGTTGATTAAGAGTAATTAAGCAAATCGGATAATCTGCAATGTTCATGAAGTCGGCCACACAAGCAACTCAGCACAACCTCAGTATATCGTAGGGCCAGAAAAACATATCTGACATTCTTGTGCTGCAGAATTACCCCTGTTTAGCTTGGACTGAATGTGTCCGAGAGAAGCTTAATAACAGATCACAGACTCTGGTGACTGCTGGTGATGAATGTGGGCTGTGTGCTTACAGGCAAATGTCCTATACTTGGCTGTGTATGCTCTGCACACTGGATAAATATTCTGTAAATGTTAATTACTGATTTTACAATTGCCTACAGTAACTTAATAAATGCAGGCAGATTTAACAACAATAAGAGTTTCATTTACGCACAACCACAGACCAAATTTTGCATACAAAACTGCAGGCACTTTCAGAAAATCACTCATTCTACCATTCTGGTTAGTACGACTTCCAAAGGTAGCATTTTTGTTCAGTCTGCCTGGACATAAAGTATTGAGAAGGTACAAGCTTGACACAATGAGCATTTTCAGTGTTAGAGGGATCAAATCTCTGAAACAGTTTGAGTCAGCAAGTAAACTAGATATTCACTATCAAAACTGCATTGTCCCTTATTTTCAGATTTATGTCTATGAAATAATCTGCACTTATTTTCGGTGTCTTCTGCACCAATATTGAACCATTACTTTAATGTCACATGATCCTTCAGAAATCATTCTAATATGCTGATTTGGTGCTCAAGAAACATTTTTGATTATCAATTTTGAAACCAATTGTGCTGCTTTATAGTTTTATGGAAACCATGATACTTTTATTTTCAGGATTCTTTGATGAATAGAAAGTGCGAAAGAACAGCATTTATTTGAAATAGAAAACTTTTTTAACATTATAAATGCATTTACAGTCTCTTTTTGATTCATTTAAAGCATCCTTGTTAATTAACTTCTTTTTTCTATTTTTCAAAAAAATCTTACTGACCCCAAACTTTTGAACTGTAGAGCATTTCATATGAACCCACCCTTAAACTGTGTAAAAACCAAACTGAACTGTGGTTGGTCACTTTACATGTCAATAAGACCATCTCGTCCTGTCTAAGTGGGCACTTTTTACACAAAATAAGCTACAATGCAGACCAGACCCTAGCCATTAGTCAAAGATCTGGCTACGTGCGACTACTCCTACTGTAACTTGATGACTGTGTGTATTGTGTGTGTGTACCTGAGGTAGTGCACATCAGTGATCTCCTGCATGCACAGCCAACAGAACTGACAAGCACACACTGTACAGTTCATTCTGTTGCAGCTGCCATCATTAGTCTTCATGATGTAGGCACCACAACGTGGACAGGGCTTGATCTCCTCTGCATCTTCAAGATTAAAAGCAGAACAAACATCTTAGCCGGTGGACACCAAACAGATATTAGGTTAGTCCCTCAATATTTGTGCCATACCACCAGGCTCCTCATTGAACACGTAGAGCGTGGAGACATCATTGGCTCCTGACGTGTGGCGAGCACGCTGACGTCTGGCTTGGTCACAAGTCTGGTCTGGGTGCCACAGCTGGCGGCAGTGGTAGCAAAACTCAGTTTCACAGCCTTCCCGGCCACAGTTTAGCTTGGGGCACTCAGCACAGCCATAAGCTATCACTGCATAGCTAATGAATGACAAGAATGCTTTTGTCATTACATATAAAATATTAAAAATGTGATAGTTAAAAGACCTTGTGTCAAGATTCGATATGCAGTACTACTAATATTCATGAATCTGCTTAGCTAAAAATACAAATGCTTACACTCTGTCCCTGAATACATATGTTTTAAAATTGAAAATCTCAAGATGTGTGAGCTTCCGGGTTTACCATATTTGACGTGCTCTATGCATGTGCGTTGATTGTTTATGTGAGAATAAAAGCCTAAACTAGATCTCTCTAAACTTTCATTTTTGGGTGAACTGTACAAAATACATATTGTCACAATTGTTGCATTTTTGTATTGTGACACGACACATTTGTACAACCCTATTAAACCAATATGTTAATTAAACACATAATTTTATATGTGAACATATGCCACCGTCTAGCACATATGGTGGTGGTGGCTACCACGATCATCGTTATTGTTTTGGTAGTCACAGTAGTAAAGAGAGAGGATGCTCTCGGGTCCATGTGGAGAGACTGCAGGTGATACCGAATACCATCTTGTTGACAAGAAATGGCAAACAGCCATGGGTTCTCATCACTACCCTGATCTGGTTACCATTACGAAACCTAAAGCAAGCCTCCAGAACTATACATAATGCACCAGAGGAGCACGTGCTTCACGCTGCAGCGTACATGACACAATGTTTCTAGCTAAAACCAGCTACAGCTGGTAGAAACGGGTTGAAGGTAGTTTAGATGGGTAATCAGCCGTTTAGATGGGACCCCCAGCTGGTATGACTGGGGATGACCTAGTGTCAAGCTGATTAGAGCTGATCTCCACCACCTTGGCTAAGCTGGTGGAGAACCCATAGTCTGAGAAACTACCAGCAACCATCCAGACCATGAGCATGACCACATTAAAACATTTTTGAGACATTCTTTTTTTCCCCAGAAGAACTCATTTTATTCAAAATAAAACTTTATTATGTGGTGTCTCTATGTCAGCAAGTTTGCTTTATAAAGCAATCTAACCAAATGTGCCTAGCAACAATATACATTATCGGTTCCATATGAGTTATTGACAATCAGATTTTTATACATCAGCCATTATTAGATATTTAATTACTCATCCCTATTTTTTCTTTGTCGTTGTGTCTGACACTCACTTCAAGTTAAACTTTAAAACTTACAAAAAAAAATAAATAAATAATAATAATAATAATGACATTGTTAAATGTAATCTTTGGCAAATCTCCATTTTCATACCATACATTAAACTCTTATGATGCTTAAATTCACTTGTAGCATTTAAAACAACTGCTATTAAATTTTAGGGTTTTTAATTATTAAAATATTATTTTTATATTCATTTTTTATTATTTAAATTAAATAGTACAGAATTTCAATATTGCCCATAATGTACAAATAATTATCTGCCAGCATATTATAGAATATTAATTCTATAATACAGTTAAAATTCTAATTTATATTTCAAATTAAAGTTAAAAACTGCCACGATAAATTCTTTGCACTTTTTTTTACCACTTTAAATTTAAAGTCCACATGAACTAGAAGTTGCGATCGACTTTACTTCCGTATTGTGATGTACTTCCGAGAGAAATGGAATATTGAACGAGAAAAAGGAAAGAGGGCGTGGCTTGTTTTTCTACTACAAACTGATTGGATGTAGTAAAGTAGGCGTTTCATTCGGAACAACACTGGAAGGGCGTTTAAGGATGTTATGCTCAAGCCCAAACGTCAAACTGCCATCATCAGAGAAGGTCCGTCATTTCAGAGGGGAGGTGCATTTTTAGATTTGGATGAAAGATTACAAAGGCAAACAATTTTTTTAATGGATTGACTTGCACAGATGAATTGTTCACCACAAATATACCAGTGTGCGCTAACAAAATAAATATAGTCAAATTTGATTTCATGTGTACTTTAAATTACAGATTTAAAAAATGGAGCAAAAAAAAAAATCTAAAACTTTGTATGGAAATGCCAGAAATTATTGTGACATGCTCAATTGTATGAAATTAAGACGTATTTGCACAGTAACATAATATGTTGAGTGTAAAAATATCCCTCTATAACGGCACCAATGGTACAGTGGTGGCTGTGCTTCATCAGTCACATTTATGTGCTAACCTGCAATCTGGTGCCGGGCACCAGCGCGTGTCCGGGTCAGCAGCCAGAAAGCGTCGCAGCTGGAACTCTTCGAAGCGCTCCAGCAGTGCACCGTCATCCAGAATGGCACGGACATCGGGCAGAGCCAGAACTTCAGGGCACTGTGGGCAGGCGATACCCACGCGGCTCTCTGAGATCTCGATGCGTAGGTATTGGCGCAAGCAGTCGGTGCATGCACGATGCTGGCAGGAGGACAAGCGAGGGAAGTGGCCTCGTGGTTGACTCAGAAGGCAGAGCGGGCACTCGACCAGGTGCTCCAGCAGCTGCTCCTGACTGGAGGAGGACAAGGACAGTACACCCATTGAGCCACTGCTCCCACACTCCGCACATCCCTCGTCATCTCCCACTCCACCTCCTTCCCCTTTCCCAGGATCTCCTCCATTCCTACCGCCCTCTAATCCAACACCACTGTGAGCCCGGTCCTGAGAGGAAAGACAAAATGACTGAGGGCAGTAATGAAAGTTATGACTTTTTATCAGTCTAATGAAGATAAGCTACACTGTAAAAATTATTGTCATTTTAATGGTAAAAGACTGCTCCGGTAAAAACCTGTTGATTGGTTAACGGTAAATTCCCTTACTATATATATATATATATATATATATATATATATATTAAAAATTCTTATAATTTACAGTAAAAAAAAATAAAAATGGTCAGATTTCCCTGTGGGACAACACTAACATTTGATGGTTTTTCATTGACAACTGTTTTTTTCTTTGTTCTTATCAGTTATGTACATTAGGGTTTTACGTTTCATCTTATGTTATTAAATTCATGTTCATTGCATTATTTTAGTGTCATGTGTGTTACCATGATAGTGTTTTATATTTGTGTGTATGACACTGTGCACTTTCTGTATACACCTATATATTATAACTCTGTATGCTTGGTGGTTCTCAGTACAAAGGTACAACACAGATATTAGTACTTCAATAGGTTGGTATATTAACATCAGTTAACAAAACATATTTAAATCTGTAAAACCTAAAATGATGCTACCATATTTTTTTTTACGGTGAAGTTCTGGCAAACACAGCTGCCTTATTTACAATAAAAGGGAAATGAACGTCATGGATAACATTTTTCCCAGTAATTTTGAACATCGTGGTGCCCCAAAGGAAGTGGTCCATATGGCGGCCGAAAATTCCAATGTGGGTATATTTATTTTCATTGTATGGAAATGAGCAGCTTGCGTATTATGATAAACATTTCCTTTTGTGTTCCATGAAGAAAAAGTCACATGAGTTTAACAGGTGATGACAGTTTAAAGTGAATGAATGTGCGACTTGATTGGACGGACCAAATTTTAGACATGAGATTTTTATGCAATATACTTAATTATTTTATTTTATTTATTTTGGAAGTTGCATTCGAAATCCACTTGGCTCAACAATCTGAGGGGACATGATGAAATGGGCATGATGCTTCTGAAAGGAAGATGATAACGTGTCTACCAGGTGAAATGAAGCATTACAGCAACTGCTTACAGAATACAGAGATTACACTGAAACATATGTTCTGGTTATAGAATAAGTGTAGATGTCGTCTTACTTGTTCCACATGCTCATGCTCATTGGGCGTGAGAGTGATGGCCACTTCCTCCTTGTTTAAAGTCCCGTTGGGCTTCTCAATCCTGGGGTCAGATTTGGGCTTTCGGCTGAAGAAGCTGAGAAAACTGAGGGACTGTGACTGCTGCTTGGGTCTCTTCATTGTACAGAGCTGGACAGCCCAGCTAAAACAGCATGAGAGGATCGAGCCCCTTTTGTTTGTGTGTCTTTGTTTGTTGTTTATGGTCTGACACTGAACATTGGCAAAGAGAGCATTGTGAGGAAGTACGAAAATAGTTCCCTGATCAAGGTCATCATTGTTTTCTTCTCACATGAAATGTTTTCTGTTCATCAAATGCTCATCCCTGAAAAGAACAACATGAACCGATTTAGGAGATGCAAAAGTTAAGACTGTTGCAGAAAACATTTCTCAGTGCACATCCATTTAAAACTTTGCGGTCAGTAAGATTTTTAAATGTTTTTGAAATAAGTTTCTTATGCTCACCAAGGCTGCATTTATTTGCATTTAAACAGTTATACAGTGAAATGTTAATACAATTTACAAAAAACTCTTTTGTGTATTAATATATCTTTTTAATGTATCCCTAAATTTTCAGCATCATTACTCCACTCTTCAGTGTCACATGATCCTTCAGAAATCATTCTAATATGCTGATTTGCTGCTCAAGAAACATTTATTATCATCAATGTTGAAAGCAGTTGTGCTGCTTAATATTTTTGTGGAAACTGTGATGCATTTTTGTCAGCATTCTTTGATGTATAGAGAGTTCAAAAATTACAAATAGAAATTTTGTGTAATGTTCTGTCACTTTTTTATCAATTTTAATGTTCCTTGCTAAATAAAAATAAATTTCTTAAAAAAAAAATCCTATATTGTGAACACACAAAAAGCCATGTTATTACAGTTTTAAAATATATTTCTCAAGATAAAAAAGTTTTTTTTTTACCAATATCATCAATTATTAATTCAGAAGTATTATACATTTTTGAGGAATCGCACCATTTGACATTTTACAACCTGAACTAGTCTACATCCTAAATACGTTTATCACAGAAGAAGTGGCTGTATTGCATTTTTATGAATTAATTAATAGATCTGGACAAAAAAAATATTGAGCATCATGTCATTGAACCTGCACACAATTTACAAAACCATCAGCCTTATAAACTATTTCCATCTTGTCTCTCATTTCCAAGCCAGGTGTGACTAATTAATAAGCTACAAACAGATGTTTCCAAAGACCCCGATTATCTCCTGGCTTGTAAATTAATGTATTCCACCCACTCGAAAAGACACCTGCATAGTGTATGACTGAGAGGGAGTTATTGTGTGCTATGGAGTAACGTAGCTCATGGAATGAAGAAGTCTAAGCTCCGTTTTATCTTGATACATGATCATGTGAAATTAATCTCCCAACTGGACCACACACTATTACACTCATTTCAACAGTCAACATGTAATGGAAAAGGAGATGCCAGACAGACAATATATAGTCCAGACTGACTTTTTTCCCTATGGAGGGATTCAGAGGCTCCAGTGTGGGGGGTGAAGGTTTTATTTTCAACTGTTAATGCTACTCTCTTCCAAAAGAAACACTCATGTGGGGAACCAGATATGAAGATGGACAGTGAGACACAGCATCAGCTAACATCATTACAGAGGAACATCATGTTCAAGCATTTAAACATTGAACAGACATATCTAACTTCAAAATCTGATCTCATTTGACCAGTGCTGTTATTGGTAACTAACACTAAAACTATGATGAAATAAAGCTGAAATAATATAAATATCCGATGAAAAACGTTCTAAATATTAGAATTAATAAAATATTAAAATGACTAAAACTTACACTGAAATAAAAAAATAAAGCTAAATGCTAAATACTAAAAAATAAGCTAAAGCTAAATACTAAGAACTAATAAAAATGACAAAAGCACAAAACAAAATGACTACCATTTAAACTACTGTAAACCGAAAATATATAAAAAAAAAAAAACTTTCAAAATATGAAATATATATATATAATAAAATAACACTGCATTTAACAAGTTGTTCAGTTCTTTTGCTATATAAGAATACTTGAAGAATACAAAACTGCTAATGCTGCAAAAATAAAATGAACAAGAGAAAGCGTATAATCATGAGGATCAATCACGTTTAGGCTTCACAAAGAGGAAAACATTCTGACAAGTCTCACATTACATCTGAATAAATTTTACATTAAATGGTATTGCCTATTAAGCTTAGTACTTTAGGTGTTATGGTCATTAGAAATAAAATTGTCATTAGAGAAAATCAGTGACTTATTCTTTGTGGAAACAACTGCATTTCTTACACTTAACCTTGTTAAAAACAATCTCGGGAGAAATTTGTTTCTAGAGAAATACATATTAAATCCCTGGGCCCCCCAAAAAAAGAAAAATCAAGATCTTCTAAAGATCAATATTTTGATCTCAGATAAGCAGCATCAGCCCCCTCTGGCAGCATTACGTAATTAAAGCAGGGTTTGTGTCTTGCCTTTGACTGCCCCATTACTCAACAGAACAGAAACCAATAAAGAGGAGAGACATATAATATCAAGGTCATTCAACACACGACAAGCTGGACTTTAAAATGCACTGGGCCAAGCTTTAACCATAAAGAAAGTGGTATACAATTATTATGGAGTACAAAGTTTGCTTTTAACGCATTACATGATACATTAAAACTATTAGAGGATGCACGACTTGTTAAGAGTCTCTTGCATGCATGGAAAAGAAATACATTTTATCATGTATATTGCAGAGGGCCTCAATGATAAGACAAAGCTCAAATGTGTTTTATAGCTTCTCTGGCCATAGAGCAAAATCCTGTGGCTGAGATCTTTGGATTGGCTTCGGTGTGTTTTCTTTCTCTCCGTTCCCAGGACTATTCACGGTCATGCACTCAACAGTTTTCTTGTTTGACCACATTAAGCAAAGTTGGGTAACAATTTGGCAAACCAAAAATATCAAAGGCCTATGCAATGCGATCATGGCTGTGTTTTCAATATATCAGGCTCTTTTTAAGAAGAAGCGGATCCCATTTATACCCTGACTAACAACTTGTCATCAGGAAAGCATCGTGGATTCGTGGCAATGCCGTTTAAAGGGCGTTATATGAGGACACACCTCCACATTTGGGCCACGAGCGCATCAGTGATCCGACATTTACACCAACTGTTACTTTAATGAATTTATATTCCATGTATTTACCTACAGAATCACACACACTTCAGACGAAATCTCGCTTGTGCTGAAATATGTACACTAAAATAGATACACTCAAATTCTTTGTCTACGAACATAATTTGTAATAATTAATCAGAAGGTCTGAGCAGGGCATCACAGCACTGCAGGGAGTGGCAAGGTTATTACGTAGCCGTTCCTCCCTGCCAAATAATATACTTTTATGCCTAAATACAGCTTATAATACCCAAACGCAAGAAGAGAAAAACATCCTCTGACTAAAAGATAGCGCACAATAATTTCAGGAAAGCAGCCTCTTACCTCCGCTCAGTGCGTTATCAGCTCAGCACCATCGCTTGGCTCCTCCCACTGAGCGGCTGAGGCCGCGCGAGCTCTCGCGGCTCCTCCCACTGCTGTAAAACGTCGCCTATTTGCGTGTCTTTCAGCGTTTTTCTGGACTCTGTGGTCCGAGATTCGCCGCATGACGCGTTGGCGAGGAGATCCCCTTGAACCTGGAGGTTCCCTCCTCTGCACACCGGCGGCGCCTGCTGCGCGAGAGCTTGTAATGGCCTTCGGGAGACTGCAGTGATCTGAATCCGTGGCCTGACAACGAGTTCTGCCTCTGAAAACAACAGCTAAAGGCTTAACCTTTTACTTCGTTTAAGAATTTAATTTAATTTTTATTATTCATTTACATACCTATATTATTTAAATTAATTTTTCTTTTTCGTTTTTTTTTCTTTCTCTTTACTGGTTTACTCGAATATTTATATAGGCTATACATATAACCTAAGTATTGCCTAATTATATAGGCCTATGCTACTGATTCCAAATTACATGACAAACATTGTAGTTAGTAACGTAATCCATTACATTACACATTTAAGGTAAACAGACTACTTTTTGATTACTTAGATTACTTTTGACCTAACTTGTTTGTCACATTACATTATATATATATATATATATATATATATATATATATATACAGTATATTTGTTATGTCTGTGTAGTAATTTAGCAAAATATAAATGTGCAAATAAATAAAATTGTCATTCTGAGACTCGAGCACCGATAATAGCAAATGTTCATATAATGGTACTATATTATTACACTATAGCCTTAAGGCCGTTCACACCAAGCACGATAACTATAAAGATATAGTTCTAAAAATCGTTCTCAATATTAAAGAATAGCAGAGTCCACACCACAACTATAGCGATAACGATACAGAGGAACGATATCGTTGTGATCACTTTCAAAACGATTTTGTTTTTGCAGCTGATGAACGATAAAACACTGAGAGCCAATCAGAATCCATCCTGCTGTAACGAGCTCGAGAGTTTAAAGCGGCAGACGCGCGTGCGCTTAGAATAAACAGACGATATCGTTCGCTGGTGTGGACGCTAATATCGTTATCTTTATAGTTATCGTTCTTGGTGTGAACGGGGCTTAAGTATAATTAACATTAATAACATTAATAATAATTTGGACGACGGCTTTGTATTACGGACTGTATAATAGACATTTGCAACGGCCCGAATAGTATAGAAAGACAATATTGCAATATTGATTGTTGTTGTATAATATAATATAATATAAAATAGAATATAATGTAATATAATATAATAGCCTATAATGTTGTCATAGTATAAGTAAGAATTATTCATAGTTATTGCGCCCACAAAAATAAATCAAATGCGGTACAAAATGAATTGAAATCCCCATAAATCTAACTGTAGATGTTCCTTTATTTTAGCTTTAATATCGGACAACATTCCATAAAAAGAGAAATGTAAAAATAGAGCAGCACCGTCCCCGGAAATGCGTAAGCGAGGAAACGGATATACGCAACGCAGCGGAAGAAAATGTATACAATGGCAATTTGGAAATCAATTAAGTTCTGAAAAAAGAGCATTAATTGCCTTTCTTTGTGGTCGATGTGTTGCGGACTGAGCAGTAGCGCCTCGACGGGAACCGTTATTTGACGCGACAGGCAGAAAGAGCAGGTATATTTGGGACATCTGAGCTTGACAATATAGCTAGAGTTGAGTGCTACATATCGACTGAATAAACACAGGCTGGGCGGCCGTGCAGTTCAGTACGTGTACTAACGTTACATCAACACAGACATGCGTTCTGTCGCACTACGAGATTAATAGATCTTTTATTTAGTTTACTGTAAATGACGCAAGTCTTATTTCTCTTATGTGCCACTGTAAGATTAGCACGTTAGCTCCCAGATGCGCCGTGCATCTGTTTAATGGGTTGTGCTAACGTGTATGTCAGTAACGTGTCTTATTTCAGTGCTTTTAAAGGAGACTTTGGAGAATGAGTTGATTGTTTTCGAGGGAATCCAGAGGAGGTTGCAAATAAAAAGGCTAACTGGAAGATGCCAAGAAGAAAACAACAGAATCCACAACCAGTCAAGTGTAAGCTGCCTTTTCATTTAAATGATTTGAATTGTCTTCATTCCTCTCACATGCGTTTAGTTTTTGTTGATGTTTACTAATTCAGAGAAAAATCATGGAAACTGGTCATGTGGTCTTGTTTTATATTAAAACTGTCATGTGCTCTTGGATTTGAACCACTCACACTTGGCCATGTCTGTCCAAAATCATCTGAATATTAGCTGTCATTTAACAGACTCTTCTGTTACAGAAATAGCAGGGACACACCGACTGGTTGGTTATAAGCAACCAGTCGGTGTGTCCCAGCTATTAGCTATTAGAGTATAGAGCAGGGTTCCTCAAATCTTGCCCTGGAGGTCCAATGCGCTGCAGAGTTTAGCTCCAACCCTGATCAAACTCAGCTACCTGTGATTTTCTAATGATCCTGAAGACGTTGATTAGGGTCAGAGCTAAACTCTGCAGGAAAGTGGATCTCGTGGGCCAGATTTGAGGATCCCTGGTATAGAGTAATCAATTTGTATGGACAGAAACATAATAATTGCACTGCAGTCTGTTGACTTGATTTTGAATTGTGATTTCAGGTGTCAAACAAGCTGACCGGTAGATTCTTCTGATGATTTTATATGCTGTGTATCCAGTGTCTTTTATTTAAAAAGTTGTAATGTGACTAACAAAAGTAGGAGTTATTTCTGTGTTTGTGTCAGATTACGAAGCAAAGCTGAATTTGGCTGGTAATTCATTTTAATATTCACCAATTTTAAGATTTTCAGTTGAATGTGGTAAATAACTGTCATGGTAACTGAATGAATAATATTTTACGTGCTGTAAACATAGCCTGCTTCAAAAGTATTGGTTGTGTCATTGTGTCTGCTTTCTTTTTAAAAAGTTGTGATTATGTTCAGTCTCGTCCAGCAGATGGCAGTAAAATTACAGTAAAGCCAGAGCCTGTTACTGGCCAAGTCGATGCTGCTAGATTGGCTGTTTCTTTAACTTATTTTTCCTTTTTTGTTATATGAAAATCACATTAAAACTGTCTTGGAAAAAAATGTACATTGCCTTCTTTGTTTATTTTTACAGTTTCTTTTCAGATATGTATAAAGCTGGGTTTTTTTTTTTACCCTTGTAAATCTTAAAATATGAAAATCCATCATAAAAATATTATATTTTTAAGTTATGATAATTAAAACTCACAGTTGTGGTGTCATTTCTACCGTGACTAGCAATTTTGCCACTCGTAAAGATGAAAGATAAATTATAAAATAGTTCAGATGAAATATGGGACATGTGACGTGTGAAGAATTTTTTTTATGTCAACATAAATTATTGAATTTCCAGTCAAGCTGTAATTTTGTCATATGTAAAGTCTTGTCAAAATATTATTTAACTGGAATCAGTTGTTTTATTCAGAAAGTGTTTAAAAAATATCCCTTCATGATACATAAATTGTGATTTGGTGGAAATGACAAAATAGATCAGAATGATAATTATTCAAATATTCCACATGGCACAATTCTATGATTGTTTTGAGTTATATTTATTTTAATTAGTGATTAGCCCAATTTTTTATTTTTACAAATGAACATAATTCCACAAGATGGTGTGCAATTTACTGTAAGTCTTATTGTTTGTATAATAAATGTAAGATTCCGTGTGACTTTAAAATCTTACAGCTGCTGTAGGGGTTTCACATGGGTTTAGTACACATTTTTACATCCTTTTATATATATATATCATCTATATCTATATAGTTGATTTTGAATGCCATTGCTGCTGTATTTCACTATGACCCTTTGCTTTCAGTGGATTCTGAAGATGGTTTAGGCACTGTGCGTCCAGCAAGCCTTACCTTTGAGAGCGACTTTCTCCTGGGACAAGAACTCGAGTTTTCAGATCCTGACAATGACAGCAAGATCATAGGCCTTGAAAAGTTCTCGGGTGAGTTTCTAAGCCTAACTTTGGTAGGGAATATTAAAGGGTTTAGACCAGGGGTGTCAAACTCAATTCCTGGAGGGCCAGAGCCCTGCAGAGTTTAGATTCAACCCTAATTAAACACACCTGATACAACTAATCAAGTCCTTCAGGCTTATTTGAAAACTACATGGTATGTGTGTTGGAACAAAACTCTGCAGGGCTCCGGCCCTCCAGGAACTGAGTTTGACACCCCTGGTTTAGACCGTCATGGAAAATCCAGAAATACTGAGGAATTTACTTACTTGACAGTAACTTTTATATGATGGCTACTGCTAAATCTTGAGGATTTTAAACGTATGCTTTAGTTTGCTGTATTGCTGGCATTCGTGAGCGGCCATATGTGCTCAATATGGGACATTAACTTCGAAGACTGACTTGTAATATTAGTGCTATTATGCAAACGTGCTGCATTTTGTCTGTCAGCAAGCAGTGTGATCTTTCATGTACAGATGGGAGAAGTGAGCCTACCGTTCTGGAAAATTTCTCTGGTTTTGGCATTCTGACAGAACATACCATTTCAAAATGGCAAATCAGGAAAAAATACAGTGTGCCACTACTATTATATAAAGGTCATCAAGACACATTATAATAAGGCATTTAGTCATCATCATCATCATCATCATCTCCTCTCAGGGTCTTTGTCATAGTTGTCGTCATCATCATCATCTCCCCCTCCTCATCATCATCATCATCATCAGCAGGACCATTATAGTCATCATCATTATCATTAGGCTGGGTAATCATCTACCTGGGGTTTCTGAAATGGGCAATATAAAGGCCCGTTCAGACTTCAGACTCACACATTGCATGTGCATCAGGAGCTTGCCGAAGGAAAACGACGTTTCATGGAAAGACAGTGAGCAGAAACACTGTAGAATTGTGTTTTGTTGGAGTACCACCTTTTATTTGTTGCTATCACAATTTACTTGACGTTTGTCCACTGGCTTAGTGGGTAAGTATAAATGCCAAATGTTTTTCCTATAACTTCAGCTGTTGAGATTTTGTGCAAAATTTGAACTCTCATTGTTTTTTTGTTTTTATTATAGATGCATGCAATCTTGCATAAGAGGTTTACCTTTTTTGTGTGCTTTTGTCTTTAGTAACTTGTAATAGTAAGATATTAACCCCTTAACTGTCACTCACAGTTTTGAACATAGACCTGAAAGTGCACTATCCAAACTTACATTTTTATAATTCATGAATGAAAACATTTCGCACCATGATTTTGGTACAAAATGATTTCATGGTAATGCAATGTCTGATTTTAAAATGGGTTTCAAAGGATGAATTTTGAGATTTAAAGTTTTCAATTGATATATAATTTCTGATGATTTCTAAAGTGTGATCGAGAAAAAGGCAACGAAGAAGACTTTTTGTGACATAGGTCAGAACTCCTGTTTTGATGTAGATATTTGAGGTGCACACTTGTCAAATTAATCTATTACTTTTCCTACATAATAACAAAAAACTGTGGTAAAATATATATTTAGGAGTCTTAGACCTTTCCAACGATATAAAGGTTGTCATGATTAGATTAGGATTTAATTGTAATATGGTGAAGTAAATTTAGGCGTCCCACAGAGGGGACGGGTGACAGTTAAGACATTTTAATGTTACCATCAACTTTACATATTACAGACACTGAAATAGTGTCCTTTTATCAGCCCTAAATTGTTGAAATTTCTGTTGAATGCTTGCACACTATCTCAGATTGCAGAAAATATATTTATTCAGCTGCATAATGTAATGCAGTGTCTTGCTGTGGTCCTGTACAGCTGACATCAGTTTGCCTGGCTTCCCCCTGGGAGACGAGGAGAGCTCCCCCTTCAGCCGCCTCAGTATGGAGAGTGACGCTGACGATCTGCGTGCGACCGAAAGCGAGCGTGAAGAGAGGGTTTCTGAGTCTGCCTTTCCCTCTTACCTCTCTTGCAGGGGCTGTGGTCAGCTCCTGGAAGACCCCCTGGGACCAGGCATGGACTTGGTGGGGCTCTTCTGCATGCGCTGCTGCAAAGGGAATGTGGATGGCGTTGCAGACAGGAAGCTCTGCTCGGGCTTAGGCTTACAAGCGGAGTCTAGAAGGGGAGGGAATGAGGGCGATGCTGGCGAGGATGGTTCCCTGAAGCTCCACTCATGCACACTCTGTGGTTTCTCGTCGCGCTATACCAACCACATTAAGAGACACATGAAGACACACAATGGCGAAAAGCCGTACGGGTGTCCGCTGTGCTCCTATGCATCGGCACAACTAGTGAACCTGCAAAGGCACTTGCGCATACACACTGGGGAAAAGCCCTATAAGTGCAACCACTGCACGTTTGCATGCAGTTCCTTAGGGAACCTGAAGAGGCACCAGCGCATGCATGCAGCTGTAAGCCCGGGTCAGAGTGCCCCTCAGCCAGTAAGTGGCAATGGTTTAAATCCCACCACTGCAAGTCAGGAGGAAAAGAAAGCGGCTCCTGCCCCCTCTGAAGGTAAGTAAGGTTCTGCTTTGTGCCCTGAAAGAATGTCGAAAAGAGAGTTTTACAAAGAGATGTAATTCAGAATCCTTCAGTTGCAGGTGCTGTGCAGTCTGCCTCGCGACCCCACGTCGGAAGGGATGGGAGCTACTTGCACACTCTTGATGGCCTGAGGCTCCAACAGCAGTCATCGGCAAGGGTGTTGCAGTCAGGACAGGCTGCTTCTGAACCTGCCACTCTACCCCCCATGTTCTTCCCCTTTACTTGTCGGCTGTGCGGCATGGCCCTGGATGACGAGGATGGATCCTCGACCCAGATATGTGCAAAGTGCACCCTGGAAATGCTAACTAAGGACACACCCGGATTCCCCGCTGAGCGAGGGGACAAAGTCTACACCTGTGCTGCCTGCCCCTTCCTCACCCACTACCCGAACCACCTGGCCCGCCACATGAAGACCCACAGTGGAGAGAAGCCATACAAGTGCCCGCAGTGCGACTATGCCTCCGCCCACTTCGACAACCTCAAGCGGCACCATCGAGTACACACCGGCGAGAAACCCTACAAGTGCCACCTGTGTGACTATGCCTGCGGCAACCTGGCTAATCTCAAGAGGCACCAGCGGGTGCATTCAGGTGCCAAACCCTTTCAGTGTGCCATCTGCAACTACAGCTGCAACCAGAGTATGAACCTGAAGCGGCACATGTTGCGCCACACGGGCGAGAAGCCCCATAAGTGCCAAGAGTGTGGCTACACCACTGGCCACTGGGACAACTACAAACGACATCAGAAGAAGCACAGCCTGACTGCAGGTGGCTGGGTTAAAGTGCAGATGCCTGGAAATGAGGAAGAGTTGGAGGACGAGGAAGAGGAAGAGGTGTAGCCTCTTATTGCAAGACAGTCGTCCATATGAGATTTTACTGTTACAGCATAAGTTTTGTTGGTTGTTCTTCTTTTTCTTTGTGCCAAGAGTTATTTTGAAAGTCATTATTTTAGACTCTTGGAATTATCCTCAAGCTGCTACATGAAGTCATGCACAAATTAAAAGACAGTAACCTGAATGTCCTAATGCACGGTTTGTCCAGTCTTGCTCCTGAAGGGCCGACCTTCCTTCAGACTCTAAATAAACACACCTGAAACGTCTAATCAAGGACTTTAGGATTACTTGAAACTTCCTGCCAGGTTTGTGGGAGATGGTTGGCGCTAAACTCTGCAGGAAGGTGGTCCTCCTGGAGCAGGTTTGGACAATCCTGATTAATGCCTTTGAACAAGGCAGTTTGTGTTTCCCAAAGCTCTCTAAGAGCATTCTGAGCCCGATTGTGGTTCATTTATCAGTGCCAAACAGCCACTACTGCACCACTGCCATAGGAAGTACTTCTTTAAGCCTGGAGCTACATTGCATGCACTTAAGTTTACCTTGGTTGGCTTTTTTGAGGTTTTATGTGATTGATCATTTGTCCGTCAAACATCTTCTCAAGCCTACTGATAAAAATGTCTTCACGAATGAGCATTATGTTGTGATCTCTGATCATCTTGTTTTTGCTCTCAACAGTTTTGGGGGGTTGTGTTGCCTTTTATTGTGTGCATCTTCTTGAATGTGAAAAATGCCATTTGTCTGAGTTTACTTAAAGCACAAATGGTGCATAGTGGGTATTCGTGTCATGCTGAACTTTGAGCTTTTATTTTTGTATGTGATTTTATTTTTTATCTCCGAGGAATGTTTGGCATGTATTTGCCACCCATGGCATCACTAGCTATACTGAAGGACAACAGTAACCGTAAACCCTAATATGCAAAAACGTCTGAACATTGATGAACTCTTGTAGGTGCGTGATGCTTGAGTGTTTTCTTGATATTATGCAGTGGTTTCATTAATGCCTTAAATATCCTAAAATAAAAGAGTTTGTGTTGAAACTTCCTTGTCTCAATTCCTTTGCCATCTTTCAGTCACAAAACTGCTCAGAAGTAAGTTACTCATAGACCAGCAGGATATGATTAAGATGCTGAGACAGGCAGTGTGTAATCCTCACACTTCCATGAGAGCTGTAATCCTCCCCGCTCTCTGCTGCGAACAGCTCCGGTAAACATGCTAATGAAGACAGAGCCCCGGGCTTCACCAGAGCACTAACAACTCTTGCAGTGATCATGCTGTTAGATTGTGAGAATGAGTTTTACATTTTCTGAAGTGTCAGTTTTGAGACAAAAGCTTACATTAAAAAGAAATTTGACAATCTGATTTTTGCATGATTCAAATTGTAGGAAGTCAAAAAGCTACAAAAAGCTAATTGTGTCTACAGACAGTCCCCATATATGCTGAAATACCTATCATGCTTGTGTTATTAAACCAAAAAACAGAAAACAACACGGAGTAGCATTGTTTGGCACCTAAATTTATTGAAACCCAGAAGGCTCTAACTTCCATTCTTGGATTTAAAATGAAGTGAGAATTTGAAAAATCATACAGATTTATGAGAGATGTACAGGGTTTAAGAGTCCAGACGGTTTACCCTTTTCATTCTAGATGATGCTGGTGAAAATACTTAACATGGCAATCACAAATTACAGTCATCAACTGGAAAATAATAATCAGCCATACAGCACAAAAACATGAGAACCTTTGCATTAAACATAATTTGCATATGGGAGGAATCATATATTATATATATAGATATATATATATATATATCCGGGATGACGAATATGGGAATATCATTCAGTATGGCTATCATTGCAGTTTAAATCCCAGCATAAATGTGAAATACAGCCATTTCCCAAGCACCATGTGATCGCAGTCCTCTGAGATGATTGCCACAATGTATTTAGTAAAACACAAAATGGATTATATGTATATAAAAAAAGAGAAATGAAAGATTGGAATGATATTCTTCAAAACAATGTATAACATGTACTAAGACAATCACTGAAATTTAGATGTGAAATTTGTAAACACTTGGTTTTCAACAATTTTGTAAACACTGATGTTAGTTTCTAATATTTTTTTATTATAATTTTTTTTTTTACACAGCCTGGATTATATTTGATCAACTGTAATTGTTTGTAATATACTAAGATAATACAGATATTAGTAAATATTCAGAATACTTTTTTAATTGCATGTACATTTATAAAAGTGACATTACCATGATTTTTGTGCAAAATGCTTTAGTGAACTATAATTTTGGCATTTACGAGAAACCTATTTAATATATTGGTTTGAATAATAGAACACAGACAACAAACACAAACCTCTTGTGAATGTTCCAGGATGTTTTCCCACGGTTAATATCTCAATAAATACCAAAGCCATCTACCTTTCTTAATACTGTGCAAAAAAGACATGAGTTCAGCTAGTGCAAGCGGGCCTGCCGAACACCCCAAAACAAAGCGAGATTTCAGGACACAGCTGAGGCCAGAATGAGAGAAGCTTTTTACCAAACTTGTGCCCGGCGCTACATTTAAATTTGAGAAGTTAAACTGTAAGGCGTCTGAATCAGCATAAGGCAGAGAGAAAGCAGGCCACAATAAAGAGGGTAATTTAAATTCTGAACTTGTATTTTCATCTAGGATATGCAATGAATATGCAGTAGGTGTCAGGTCGAGTTTACCTCTCCTGAAGAAAACCGCAAGCTGCAAAGATCTACCACGCCCATTGGTCATATTGTCGCTACCATGCAAAAGGTTGAGCAACACTGGCACACTGGACAATACAAAGCACATATCTATTAAATAATATTCTCAACTGATTTTAAAAGGAACATAATTTGCTGGTATGGATCTTACTCTAGTAGGCAACTACAGTCATGAACAGCCAAGAGAAAATGAGATAACAGGAATTTGGTGCCTGCCAGATGATGACATATGAGAGGAAAAGCACAGTTTTGTGTCTCTAGTAAGGAAGTACGATTCAAATAAAGTTTGTCTTCAGAAGAAACTTTCATCACAGACTAAATTAACATCTCTCTTGAATGTAGTAACTTGCCCTGAGGTGCCTATGTAACCCTCTATTAGGTTAACCATTGAAATTGTCTCCAATTATGCCTCAAATCTGAAATTATCCTATTTTTGTTACTTTAAATGAGCGAGTATTGACTCTGAGGCCTCTCATAAAACTAATGAGACTTGAGTCAAAATTATGTACGACAACACAAAGGAATTACGATACTGCAGAGCTGGGCATCTAGTAAACTACACTCAACGCAGAGAAACCGCTAAACAAATCTGCCTCCTTTAGTCCAGTTTTTGAAGACGGCTCCATCACAGGTCATCGTCCCCTATTCCTTCAAAGGCGTAGTTTCCATGGAATTCATTGCCACTGATGTCACTGGCTGAGTTGGAAGAACTAAGTCCTCTCAGGGAGACAGAAGACAGCTTGGTCTGTGGAAATAAAAAATACAGAACAGCATAAAAAAGTTGTTACTGTTAACTAAAACTAATTGAAATAAAGCTGAAATAAAATATAAATATTAGATGAAGAAAAAAAACAACTAAAAAATGGTGCCTTGGATGTTAAGTAAGTTTAAATTGAAGTACTAAAATGACTGAAACTGAAATAAAAATAAAGTTAAACTTAACTACAATTAGAACCAACACTAAAAATTTGAGAATAAAAGCTAATTTAAAATAGTAAATACTATAATGGTGTGTAAATCATATTAAAATAACACTGGTACAAAACAGGATATTTCAATAGTAAGTTGATTATAAGGAAATGAAAAACATCGACAACTCACAGAGAGTTTCACTACTTGTTCACGGCTGGGATCAGGGGAATCCTGAAAAACAGTCATGCATATCATAGATCAACAATGGTACATCTTTCCATATCAAAAGTAGAGGTGTTCTGTATTAGCAAAAACCTCTATGCCCACTAGTAATGGAGGAGACTTCACAGTTTGCTGACTGTCAGACCGCTGGAACGTGCCGTTCAGTCGCTTCTTCTGCATCTGTTGGGAACACATTATAATCATAAACAAATTGACCACATTTATTTTCATAAAACACACTCGCAAACTTATTGCGCATGATTCATCGATGCAAATTATTCCAGAGAAAAATATTTGTCTTTATACAAATATTCCTTTTCACTCGGTTGTCACTAATTCTGTTACATCGCGACTTTAGGGAAATATAAATTGGGGTTTGAATACACTTTCATGTTGACTTAAAAGTGAGCTCAAGTCTCTCTCTAGGAAACAAAGACGATTTAACGGACATTTAACAACAGATTATCCTGATAGGGTTTATCATGCCAAACCCATGGGGCAAAAACGAATTAAAGGAGACATATTATGCCCCTTTTACAATATGTAATATAAGTCTCTGGTGTCCCCAGAATGTGTCTGTAAAGTTTCAGCTCAAAATACTCCACAGATCATTTATTATATTATTTTGAAAATGCCTTTTTTTGAGTGGAAGCAGAAACAGGTTGTTTTTCGTGCCGGTCTCTTTAAATGCAAATGAGCTGCTGCTCCCCGCCCCCTTTTCCAGAATAGAGCTGCGTCATTACAGCTCTTGCCTGCTAAAACATCTGTTTTGGTTCTGATTATCATGTTTATCGTGCTGAAATCCTGCGTTTTAAACCATATTAGTTTAAACTTCTGATATATACGGTTTTCTGAGAGCACACATCCGAAGCACACGGACAGAAAGCGGCTGTCACAGCATGTGAGTACTAAACTACGTTCTCATATACACAAGTTTACGTTAAAAAACACACAAGTTACAAAAACAGTCGGTTATGTCTGTGAAGGTAAACAGCTGGGAAATAAATCGCATGTTTATTTTAGATCTGTGTAACAGCAGCAATATACATTAAATAAATCAATAATTCCACTGCTCTCTTGTCTCCTCTGAGGCTGGGACTCTAAATAGTGTTCTGTGCTCGTCTGTGCAGCCAAAGACAGAACAGTTAGCATGTTTTGCTCAAACGTTCGCCATAGCATTAGAGCTGGTACACAGTTGTCACTTGCGAAAACACAATAACGGCGCCTTGAGTGGAAACTTAAAGATTAAGGGGTGGTAGTAATATAATGAGATCCCTTTGCCACGTCACCAAGGGAGCGAAATCAGACGCGCTTGTTTTCTCAGACATTTGCAGAAAAAGGCTTCCCAAAACAAAGTTACTGGGTTAATCTTTTTCAAGTTTCCTTGGTTGGTAGATGCACCGGGGACCTGATTATAGCACTTAAAACCTGGAAAAGTCAGATTTTCATGATATGTCACCTTTAAGACTCAAACGCTTAAATGAAGCAAACACAGATACATCCACCAACTGAAAGACATTTCAGAAACTCCACAGATATTTGGCAGATCTTTACGAGAAGACAAACATAGACCTACTGACCTTTTTAATGCTTCCGCCAGATTTCTTCACCATCAGCTCATCAACCATAGACTGCAGACAGATACTCATCATGATAGCCTGGGGAAAAACAAAAAACCTCTTAGTCCAGTCACTCTCAAACAGTTATTTTTTATTATTATTTATTGACGGATATTTAATTGTTAATGCTCATTCACTATTTTTAACTTTGCCGTCATCTAAGCTCACTTAAAGTTAATCTTTAAAAACACGAATAATTTGATAACATTTGAAATCTTCAGCAAATCTCAAAATGAATGCCTGAAATAGCTTCGCATTTGAAAATGTATTTTTATTTTAAGCATTTTATTTTCCATTTATTTAGACAAAATAGTATAGAATTTCAAAATCTGCGACTGACTCTGTGCTGACCTGTGGACTTGTGATGGTGACCCACTGCAGACGGTCTTTGCTCATCAAGTACTCGAAGGCCAGCTCTAGTTTCACGTCACATTTACTGGGACTGCTAGGGTTTGCGGTACCGTTCGCCACAGGCACCTGCTGTAGAATTAGGCCAGGTCGTCACAAATACGATCATCATAATCATTGTTATTTGTGTCTTGGCAATTACAGAGGCCATTTCTAAACTCCTCTACATAGCAAATAACTTCAAAGCTCAATTAGTCATCATTAGCTCTGCTCTAAATGTCATCGTCCTCATAATCACATAGCATCACCAACACAACACACAACACACAAAAGTGTCTCATTAGAATGGTCTCAGAAGACACAAAACAGACAACTTCTTTACACACACACACACACAGGAAACTCTGTCAGTTACATTAGAGAGACATGGCTATACAGTCCCAGCATCCTCACAGTCAGGTCCTGGTCTCAAAGGACTGCCGTTCTGAGCTCATTAGTAACACAACTCTGCTTTTCCAAGGCAAAGACCAAGCCAAGACCACTGCAGAGTGGAGCAGAGACAACTTCCTCTAGCTAATGAAATTCCAGAACGTGCATTAAACTGTTTGTATTGGACCAAACTGAAAATATTCAAAGCCTTTTCACATTCCCACAAGAAGTCGTTTACATATTGACACATTTGTTCGTTAATCTACTGTTTAAAAGCAAGGGACAGAGTAAAAACACTTAATACTGTTAGATATAGAATTAAGATTTAGATTGTCTTCATTTTGTTTCCTAATTCTGGTATAATAAAATGGATGCAGAAAACCATGAAGGTATACATTTAGTTGATTCTCATGAAATAAATATGAATGGATAGATGGATGAGTGTCTGGTAGCTATAAGCGAGCACAGTCTATTTTCCTACAGAAAGTGTCTTTTTTGTTCATCCCATTTTCAACTTCCCATTTTCTGAAATAGACCAACCAGACATGCCTGAAGAGACGGTCATAGAAAGAATTTGGAGAAAAGGGTTGTCTGGAGACACAAAAGGAAGTTTTCCTACATCCTTATTGTAAAACGTAGTACATATCATTTGGAAAAATAAGGCTTTTTTGTCAAGTCTTTTAAAAGCCTTATTTCACTGAACACTGAATCCATTTTTCATACTGTACATTATGCATTTAAAACAACTCATTTTTATTTTTAGCATAATATTTTTCATTTATTTAGAGACAAAATATTATAGAATTTCAGTTTTTTTCCACAGTCTTACTGCAAGTAGTACAGAAATAAATAAAAAGAAGGTATTTTTAGTCACATTTTTGCCTTTATTAATCTATTTTTCATAATGTACATTATAATGTTGTGGTGCCTAAAATCGCTTGTAGAATAGGTTTTTATTTTTGACATTTAAAATAGCAAAATAGCATAGAATTTCAGTTTTTTACATTCTTACAGCAAAAATAGTACATAAAAAATAAGGCCTTTTTTAATTAAGTTATATTTTTTAGAATGTTTGCCTTTATTTCACAACAATTTAACAAAATAAAGCTTTTTATAGAGATTTGACTATCACCGGCTAAAATAAAGTTGTCGTCAAGTTATTTCTAAAATGCTGAATTTTTTTTTATAATAATAATAATAAAAAAACTTTCCTGTTTAATTTAAGCAACTGTCTAAAATACAAGTGGTGTGTTTTTTTTTCTTCTAAAATGTGACCTAATTTGACAACTATTCAGTACTTTAGGAATGAACTCAGGAACTACTAAATGACAAGCTTTTGTGGATTTCAGGTCAAATGCAGGCAGTCAGACTCTGCAAGAAACTTGAAATATCTAACGATGACAACAACATACTAAGTAGTACCAGGTGTTTTCAACCTTAAGCTGGTTGCACACAGTACAATTTTTGGTATGATTTTGCTAAATGTGTGGTTGCATTTACCATTGTTTGGCAAAATCGAGTAATTTCAGTAGGAATCCACTTGATCAGGAGTTCCCCACACAGATTTTGCTTGTGTTGGCCAAACAAATTTGCGACGTTGACCAACAGAATCTGTCTGCTTGGTTTAAAAGTGAATTCTGCATGAGCTGTGCTTCATACATCGCTATGCTATCAACAATGGACCTTTCTACCTGCAAAATTGCTATATTGTCTGCAATATTGTAAAATACTTTTTTTTTATTAATCAAACTTACAGATGAAGTGACCCGCCAGCATCTCATGCGTGTGACTTTGAAGCTGCCCTCTTTCATCTGATCATTGGGCAATTTGACGTGAAAGTTGAGTTCATTGTTGCCGGCACCGACTATAACATGACAGCCCTTCTCTGGAAAATCTGTGATGCATGGATCAAACTTAATATAGCCGTAGTACTTCAGCGTCTGAGCCAATCGGATGAACTGTGGGACAAAATATAGTTAGACACAGATGATTATCTAACAGACACAAATTACTGGACTATCGAGGCTTCAACATAATACATTCAGGTCTGAGAATGGACTTCGGCTTTTATAGAAGCAGTTGTTTTCTTTCCAGCTCATAGACACTAGGGAGATCAAATAACGTGTGTGGCGGAGCCCAGCCATACCTCCTTCTTTGAGCCTTTCTCCTGCAGGGATTTCAGCTGTCTGTGCTGTTCTTTGTTCACGAGGATCCATCCCCGCTCTATCTCAGACACCGTCTGAGTGGAAGGAGGAAGGGAAAAAAGATTCTCACTCTGAAATTGACTAAATATATTTTTAAGAAGATTTATGCAGGTTTTCCATAATAAAACCTTGTTCAATATGCAGTCAGGGTTAATTTAGTTGTTATTTCTAGTTTAGTTTTCATTGTTAATTTTTAGTTCTAGTTCCAGGTTATTTAATTTTAGTGGTGATTTAATTTGATTTGTTAATGCATTTTTGTATCATGAGCTAACAATTAACAGTTTTTTTTCCCCATTATTAATCTTGATTTATGTGAATTTATAAACTTACTGTTGTTCATTGTTAATTTATGTTCGTTTATCATAAAATAATTTAATTTTACTACTTGAAATGTTAAAAATGTACACATATATATAACTGACATGATCTAAAATGCTAGTTCATGAAACCTAATGCATTAACTACGGTTAACGAATGGAGCAATATTGTAATTATTTACAGTTTTACTTTAAATTTTAACAGTATTTTATGGTTGTTAATATGCAATAAAGTTGAAACTAACATCATATTGAAATGTTTAATGGACTATACATTTCTCGACATTCTAGATTTATTGTTATCCAGTAAATTACTTAAATGCAGTTTTTTTTTTTTTTTTTTAAATATCAAAATCAAAATCAAAATATTAAACTATTTTTGGTCATTATTTTTTTTATTTTATTTTAGTTAGTTTTGGAGTCATGAAAATGTATTAGTTTCAATTTCTTTAGGACAACTTTTCTGTGCGATGGACACATACACAGAGTATCCTTTAAACTAGGAGACTTTTACCTGAGCATATAACAAGTTAAGTCCCATGCGGTCGTCCATGACATCACTGTCGTATGCTGTGTCCCAGTAGCTAAAAATAGAGCAAGAGACAATAATGATAAGTTATGCAAGGGAAATACTATAATTTACCTCCTTCATCTTTGATCACATCCATTTTCTGATGGATCATCTAAAACCATTAATCACTAAAGCGAATTAAAATCATGTGCGCTGCATTTTACTGCATAATCATATAATTTCTGTACACACGCCTGAGAAACTAACAAGACGGCAGCTTACCAATAGTCTAGAAGAATTTTTATTAGTGATGCACGATATTGGATTTTGATATCCGATAACCGGATAACCGATATGCTGATATTTTTCAACTCTTTTTGGCCGATAGCCGATACAGATATATTTCCTTTTGTTTGGAAACAACACCAAGTCTCTCCTGTGTGGAAATAAGCTAATTATTTGTAATTTTGGTTAATTTTTAACAAGAACTTATTTGTTGGAATTAAACAATAATGAAGTTCTTTTACAATAACAGTACATTAAAGCTTTGAAAATAACTATAAATAAACTATATATCAATCGCTGCATTTTTTTCTCAGAAAGATGCAGTAGTAACCTTACCATTTTAATTTAAGAATTCACATTTATAGATGGTCTAAAGCAAAAGAGATGTAAAAATTCTGAAATATTTTAGAGCTCATAATTTGTTTAAAAAATAACATTACACATTAATGAATAAATCAGTACATATCAAATTATTTAATTTTAAAATCATGTTTGTGATTTTTTTTTTTATTCATGTAAGCTATAGCTTCTGACCTTTAAATCAAAACATACTCAAAATTATTTAATTTCCAAGTGTCATGTTTGTGATTTTTTTTTTATTCATGTAAGCTATAGCTTCTGACCTTTAAATCAAAACATACTCATGATTTTATGACATCAATTACTGCTTTATTTAATCAGAAACAGTCTAAATATTATTTGTGTATTGTACTTTCATTTTAGTAAAAGTAGGCCAACAGCGCCCCCTACGGAATTAAAACTCCTTACCGAGCGGGCATTAGGACCAGGGGGAGGCTGCCACTGCTGCACGTGCTATTACTGTTTACACTATCATACACCGAACTTGTCATTCTGTACTTGCTTTCTCAGTTTAAATGCAGCGATCCAAAAGAGTGAATCTAATCATCATTCAAAAATGAGTTACACTGCTGACATGATCTATTCCTCTTATCAGCAAAACATATCGGCATAATTTTTCATATCGGGTCATGCCGATATTTACATTTAAAGCAATTATCGGCCGATTCCGATATTGGTCCGATAATATCGTGTATCCCTAATTTTAATTAAATCTTCCATTAAGTTAAACTTAGCGAAAAGCACGGTTCTGTCCTGTAAAGCTTCTCTCTATAGCTACACAGCAATACTAGCGTATAAGTTACTGAAAAAATGCTACTGCAGTGAATGTCTCCATTTGCCTAGAAGCAAACGACAATCTGGCAAATGAGCAATCTTCAGCTCAATGGCCATCCTTACCGTCCATGTCAAAAACTATTCTCATCCCACCGTGGGCAGAACGAGGCCTGATAAATAAGTTTTAGCAGAGTCTGCAAGAGCACAAAGATGCAATCTTGCATGACAATAGATATTGTTCACATGGCAGCCAAAACTGGATAGCCGTTAAATCCCATTTGAAAGCTTTTAGAGGTTTATGCTGGAACATTTTTGAAGTATACATGACAGGCAGCGAAAAGAAAAAAGGCATGGGAGCATGTTTTGTAAAATTTTTGTGTACTGAAATGTGTAAAAAGTGTGTGAAATGTACACTAAAGTCTCTTACACTCACCAAGGCTGCATTTATTTGACAAAAAATACAGTAAATTGGTAATATCAAGAAATATTACTACAACTTAAAATAACTTTTCTATTTTAATATAAAATGTTGAACAACAGTAGTGTATCTTTTCACAGTAAAAACAAAATGTACAAATGCTGTGTTTCTCCATGCATCTCTTGCACTTTTTTGCCCTTTCCTGCCTGTCAGCAGCCAATCAGAGCAGCCAGAACTATATTCCATTCCTGATGTAGTGAACAGGTGGGATCTGGGTGAAGGCTGTCTGTAGTCTCCTTTAACAAGGAGCCTTCAAAGGGCCTGCGGTTCTCCTGAGGGGACTAAAAAGAAAAACACGCCAGCATTTTGTGCACCTTTTTCAACAGTATATGATGACGAGGTGTGAGAATTAGCGGGAAGGATGTATAAAGTGGGTGAAAGGTGAAACATTTTTAGCAAAATAATCTCTGCTAAGCTGTGCTAATGTGCTAAAAAAGGGAAATTTATATTCTCGTAACATCTTCACACCTGCTTCCAATGCACATGGTGAAACACATGGTGTTTCAATGCCCTTGCTGGAGATTTTACATAAATAATCTCCCCTGATTCTCGCTAATTATTCCATTACATAAACCTCACACTCCAAAGGGCATTTGATGAATTCTGCTGTTAATAAACCACTAGCATCAACATTTACACTCTGTATGTGCACTTTTTTGGGAATAAAAAATTAAGTTTGTATTGCTTTAACCACGTCAGAGATTCTGTAAAGCACAGCACTTCAGAGACCGTTTGAGTTATAAAAGAGATGTCTAAATACAGCTGTCTTCAAGTCCAAAAAGTCTAAAGTGCAAATATGAAAACTACTGCTGCACAGAACCACAGGATCAGACCGCTGAGGTAATGATCATACCCACGTCTACAACAGGAAGACAAGAAGTGCCTCTCTAGTCATTTAAACAGAGTGAAGATGGAGCCTTGTGGGCCACATCTTCCTAAAGCAAATATCCATGAGTTGAATAGCCCTTCGAGAGCTATTTGTTAAAACATCTCACCATTTAAGTTACACTTTGGGTAGCACTCATGAAGTTTCTGAGAAACAATTTTAAACTGGAAATCTGGTGAGTTTAAGCTATTAAGGGATAGTTCAACAAAAGAACAATAACTATAAAGATAACCCTTTTAGCATCCTGACAAGCATGCTCTGCAATTATGTCATCTGCCAAGCTCTCTAAAGCAGGGTGAATTCTGATTGACTGTCAATGTTTTTGCCATTCATCAGCTGGGAAAAAAATTGTTTTGAAAGTGTTTCCAAAGATATCACTCCTCCGTGCCCTTATCATCTTGGCCGTTATTTCCCATATAATAAAAGTAAGTGATAACTGCAGCTGTCAAGCACAAATATGACAAAAAAAGCACCATAGAAGTAACAAGAATGTGGTCTATATGACTTGGTAGGATATATTCCAACTTATCTGTTAACTTTGTGTGAATAAAAGACCAAAATGTATTCAAAAGCTCTTCCTGATGCATTCATTAAAGTTCATAATCTTCTCAATGATTCAGTTCATAAAACTGGTCTGAATGGTTCATTCATGAATCAGAGCTTTTCGGTTTTGGTCTGTTCTTCTCAGTATGGCTTTCATATGGTTTCCGTTGACCAGGGGTGTCAAAACAAAAGTTTTGTTCCAACACTGCTCCAACACACATACCATGCAGTTTTCAAATATGCCTGAAGGACTTGATAAGTTAGATCAGGTGTGTTTAATAGGGTTGAATCTAAACTCTGCAGGGCTCTGGCCCTCCAGGAATTGAGTTTGACACCCCTGTCGTAGACTTTAAAGTATATTTTTATGGTGCTTTTGCATCCTTTTTGAGGCTTAGAATTCTCATATGTTCTCCAAAATATCTTTAACGTTCCACAGAAAGAAGACTAAATGATGACATAATAAAAAAAATTTTGGTGATCTGTCCCTTTAAAAAGTGTTTTTGTTATAGATTTAGAAGCATTCTAAGGACAGTTAACACATTTTAGAAGAACTTCCTCTCTAAGCTACATAAATATATATTCTTATTATACCGGTATATACTTTGCTGTTGGACCAAATGCTTAACCATTACTCCCAAAATAAGTTTTGTACCTTTTACGGAGGACGATGCGGTAGTCAGGGCTATGCAGGCTGGTGATGGACACGTAGGGCAGCTCAAATTCTTGCAGTTTTCTCACGTCTGGGGCACCATGGGAGGTCAGAGAGGTTTGGACGAGGGAATGAGAGACCAGATGAAAGGTATGAGTGCCTTCAGACACAAGGACATTTGGAGAATAATAGCAATGACAACAACCAAAGTGAAATGGGGGAGAATCCATCTGGCTCAAGCCGTAGAGGGCACAATAACATGTTTATCACTTTGTGCAAGAGAGAGGAGGAGGAACAGAGGGAGGGAAGGAGGGAGGAAGAGAGCGAAAAAATGCTGCAGCTGTTAGAAAAGACGTTTTCTCTAGAGTTGGGAAAGAGGGAGAGACGGAAGCCAGGAACTGAACTGAAATGGGCACTGAGCTTTTAGAAACATTAAAAACAGGAGTGTGAAAAGAAGAAGAGACGACAGTTAGATCTATAGCATAGTGCATGCCGTCACAACTTTTCATTCTACTCTCTGGCTTACCCTTTCAGTAGTCTGACATTAGACAGCATGTTAAGACAAGAATGGTATTATGTGATAGGAATGTCTTAAATACATATGTACTACAACAACATCACAACCACATTTCGAATTGTTTTTTATGGTTGTCGCTTATAGCTGTCACTGTAAAGATTTCAAAAGTGTTGTAAATTTACAAAAAACAAAAACAAACAAATATATATATATATATATATATATATATATACACACACAGTGGTGTGAAAAAGTGTTGGCCCCCTTCCTGATTTCTTATTTTTTGGCATGTTTGGCAAACTTTAATGTTTCAGATCATCAAGCAAATTTAAATATTAGTAAAAGATAACACAAGATGCAGTTTTTAAATGAAGGTTTTTATTATTAAGGGAAAACAAAATCCAAAACTACATGGCCCTGTGTGAAAAAGTGTTTGCCCCCTAAACCTAATAACTGGTTGGGCCACCCTTAGCAGCAACAACTGCAATCAAGCGTTTGCGATAACTTGCAATGTTGTTCAACAAGAGATGACTGCAAACCAATTCACAAGATATGCACATGTATTCACAGGCAAAGCACACAAGTCATTAAACATAAGCTTGATAAATTATGTCTCTATGTGAATTAAGACAAGTAATTGTCCTTGCTACATTGCCATGCTTTTATTGGACAGATCTTCTCTTCAGAGAAAACTAACTTAGGTACATTTAACCCAATGATGATCTTATGGTCTTAACGTTTCCTCCTCCCTAATGATAAATGTTTTACACTGCATATTCCATTCTGTGTTTCCTTACTATATATGCGGTGCCATTTTTAAAAATATAAGCTTTTCTTTTTGTGCCCACACTTTTAAAAGTGCTTCGGAAGTTTTGTGTTTGAGGTGTTAAACATTACATCCAAGCAGATCCCATGATCAGATTACACTTCACTACGTTTATGCCGTTTTATGTGTAGCACTTGACTTTCATCAGGTGCTAAAGGGTACTTTGGGTCATCAGTGTTCTTGAATAATGCAGCAGAAAGCTGAATATGGGTGCAGGGTGCATTTTAATGAGAGCTTGGATCAGCCATGACTCTGTGTGGTGCACATGGGAAAGCTATGATCCACAAAGAGCTCCTTAAAGCCCTTAAAACCCAGGCTCAAATATGTGTTTGCTGATTGGAGAGCAGGTCTAAGTGAAGAAACACATGATTTGTGTTCTTTTTTTTTAACACAGACTAAGTACAACACATATTGTATGAATTCATTTCATTTAAAAAGGAATAAAGTCTATATTAAAAGTGTGGATTAATTTAAATAATGATTAACCGTGATTAATCTACATTTTTAGACTTGTAGTTAATGTTCTATTTTGTCTTCTAAACGTTTCATGCATGTATTTGATCAAATATACAGTAAAAAGAGTAATTTTCTGAAATATTATTACTTATAATAACTGCTTTATATTTGAATATATTTTAAAATGTAATTTATTCTTATGATGACAAAGCTGAATTTTCATCACCATTACTCTGAAAACTGATTAATTTTTGGCAGTAAATCCTTCAAAATTATAAATGTATTTATTGTCACACGTGGTCAATAATAAAAATATTCACTTCAATTAAATATACACACACACATATACACACATATACATACAACTTTTAAACTGTAGTGTATATAAAAAAAGGCACTGGACAAAGGCACATCTCATTTGCAAAAATACAAATTTGTAATTGAATAATGAAACAACTTTGGCCACACTTTTAATTTATAATTTTGTATTTACATTTAAAATTGAAAAACTAAATCTTGCTTTAAATGTATAATTTATACATTATATATTTTTAAATTATTTAATATTCACACATATACATTTTATTTATTAATTTTTTTATCAAATGTTGTTTTCTTTACAAAGAAAATTTGCAATATTAGCTAGAAATCGCATTCAAATTGTGGCAAAACAATACTGGTTCGGTTTGTATCATAAGACTATACCTATTGCTGAGCAATAAACAAATGTAACAGAGTTAGAGCAGTGCTTAAAGGCCTTAACAAATATAAATCCTTGACTTGTAAAATCAAAGAAAAATGTGGATGTCCTGTTTTTATGTATTTCTGGCCTTGACCATATGAATTAGTTTAGAAATATTAATGCTAGCTCACAATTACAATGAAAGGTGTCAGTAAACCACAGACATTACTATTCAAAATGACAAAGGCTTAAACCTGGCAGTGATGATCGCTTTGAGAACACGATGCAGATGTGTGCTTTGGAAACAGTAACAAAACAACATTCTCACCTCCAGAACATCTTCGGTCTGGTCAGATGTGAGGATGTTGACTTTGACCTTCTGGCCATTGGACAGGTAGATTTCCAGCTGCACCTCCTCAGTGGGGATCTGCTGGGTCTCCTACAGCATAGACAAAAAGTGATGCTCTTTAAAAGGGTTTGGGAAAACACCTTTGTGCTGCACTCTAATTCAACTTCCGATGCTTCCTGTCAGATTCAGCTGATCTCAGAATATTCTGATGAACATGCAGTACCGATAACATTAAATCACACCCTTTCACTCACTCCAAGAGCACAGAACAGAAAAAAAACCACATAGTCAGAGCAGTTTCATTTCCTGTGTATTCCAGCTTTCACGTCAGAGGACGCTTTCATTTTAGAACAAATGTAATGTTTTGAGTTGTGTGATTTACTGTATAGATTCAGGCTTAATCGCGAGATATACATGCCTAGAGAAGAGAAGTGCTCAAGAGTCAAAACACCACATTGCTGACTGTTTTATGGATAAAAAGTAGCGTCACTGTTCCTTCACTGTCCTATCTTCTGCTTTTTGCAAATTCATCTCCCCCCCCCCACCCCTCTTCCTGCATGTTTCATCTCCCACTGAGGCAGAGGGTCTCAGAGCAGCAGCTGATCTTTACAGAGATTGGAAAATGAAAACGCAAGGCCAAGTCTAATCTCCTATTCTGTTCCTGCAGACTGCTCTCTGATGGGCAGCAGGGGGGACGGATGGGATCTGACTGCAAAATTGCCAATATCTATGTGGGGTGGGGAATGAAATTCCAGAAGAATTAATGCAATCTATGTGATTCAGACAACAAATGTAGTACAGGATGGTACTGGAATGTAAGGAAGTGAACAGAGAGGCACATTAACCAGTTCTTCACTCAATGCGCATGAGTGAACTATATATCTTAAAGGGGTCATATGACATTGCTAAAAAAACATTATTTGGTGTATTTGGTGTAATGAAATGTGTTTATGTGGTTTAAGGTTCAAAAAACACATTATTTTCCACATACTGTGCATTATTGTTTCTCCTCTATGCCCCGCCTTTCTGAAACGCGTCGATTTTTACAAAGCTTGGCCAGCTATCTAGTGCGTTGTGATTGGCCGAATACCTCAACCGTGTGATGGAAATGTTACGCCCCTCACCATACTGTGATGTCGTGTCCCGGACGACAAGACAAAACCAATAAATCCCATTACAAACAAGGCATTTGTTGCATCCAGTGGGGACATAATTACGGAGTATAATGACTTATACTGTCTTTTTACACGTTGCGTCGCATTGCGCAGTGTAAACATAAAACCATGTCTGCATTTGTGATCGGAGAAATGACAAACAACAAGCCCTACTCTACACT